>NW_018108190.1:593961-609227 GCF_000183805.2 Loa loa | reverse complement strand
AGAATTTTGAAAAATCTAAAGTTTAAAAATCAAGAAAAAGTGCGGTTAACTTGAACTGTTTCTGAGGGCGGAATTATTCCAGTAGTTGGAAATGCAGCAAGACGTCTTATAGCATTCGTTTTTAGCGCCCACACCACTGGCTTTTTGTAATTATTGGTGAATGCAAGTATTACTGGCCCAGTATGACAGCTCCAAATCATCACCTGTCAAATTTTTCAAATAAGTCAAAGCTATTTTTTTTTGAATCAATAACATAACAGACCATTTAAGCAGGACGAGAATATAACAAAATCTACCTGTGAACTGGGGTATGAAACAAGTCCTTCAATATTACTTGCCGGATTTTCCATACAATCCGTTAGTTGATGATTCTGAAGTAATTCTATTACGAAATCTATAATATCAATCACCGGAATTCAGCAAACAAAAGAATGAAATAGTTCACCGATTGATGGTTGTTGCATTTCTGAACACGTCTCTGGTTCTGAATACCATTTTTAATATCAGTATTAACTCTACGAATTCATACTTGCATCTAGCAAAAAGTGAATTCCAAAAGTAACAAAATCTCGAGATGGAGAATGATCTGGTAACTTCCTTAATGAAATTTATCTTTTGTCATACAAAATTGAAAGTGTATCGCCATCCTTCAAGGTAAATTGAGATATCTTGTAGAAAGTATGATACGCAGGGATCCGAGAAGACACTTGTGGAAAAATGTTCGCTTATCCAATGCGATGCATAGGTTTCGGATGCATATCTTTGGTATACTGTAATAAAGATTCGTATCTCACAATACAAATATAAATAAAATTCAGACAAATAATTCTTTGTGAGAGGAAGGGATGTATTCATTGGAACTGTCAAAAGAAGAGGTTCAGCCAAATGAAAGATGAATCGAATTGTGTATCATTGAATCAATCCACAAACAAGCACTAATGAAAAAACGAGATTTTCTTTCTTCATTTCTTAATTCGCTACCTTTTGCATATCGTAAATAATTGTAACAGTTTGACGCATTTGATAACATATTCAGGTTGGAACGTTCAGATTGTACAGAAATATTATAGTAGGCTGTAAATAGACTTAAAAGCTCAAAGATATTTTTTGTTTTCATTTCTGTTCAATTATTCTGAGGGAAAATTCTGAGAAAACAAATAAAATAATTAATTTATTGATGAAAATATGTGGAAAATTTATTATTAATTGCTAATTTTTTCTCTAAAAAAAGTTCAAAACAGATTGGATTACAGAATGCCATCGGCGTTTAATTGTAATATCGAAGAAATGTAATTTTGAATGAATGCAACGATTTAACTTCGAATGTATTGCGCAACTGTTTTTAACTTTCGTAATAAATTTTAAATTCGTTACATCATCATTTCTTATGTTTCTATTCGGAATTTTCATTCTGGAATCATTTATTTCTGCTATGGATTTAAATTTAATTGCAATTGTAACTTTGGAAGTAATTGTCAAATTTGCACCAGTTCAATATACACATATATCCGGAATATAATACCGAATTAGCTGAAAGGTCGGATACTTGGAATAATTACTTCTAATGGGTTATTTTTCCAACGGCACTATTCCTCTAACTTTCTTTGAAAGCTCAAAAGGAGGCAATCTCCAGTTGAAATAATAAAATCAGTTGAAATAACCATTTTTTGTTATTTCACCACCTGGCTTTCTATAAAAAAAAAATTAAGAAAACTAAGAGAAATTGTATTTTTTCAATCAGATTTGGACTTGGTACAGGTTTTGTTTTTCGCTTGTATTAACTTAAAATTTCACTTCTTAAGTCAACCTTTTTCATTTTTTTCTTTATAACAAACGCCAGAAAATAGTGAATTACTTTCGAAAAGTTTAATATTACGAAAATTATAAAATGAAACAAATTTTTTTTTGGCGTTTTGAGTTGGATAATTAGTACTCCAAAAGAAATGAGCAAAAATATACTTGGATTTGGACAGTCTATTCTTAAAGATATGCAATGATCTCTCAATTAAAAGGTAATTAATGGAAGTCGTCAAATTCTTAATCTCGAATCTCGATACTTCTTTGATAAATCTCGCAAATTTATTTAATTGAAAGTCAAATTCCTTATTAAAAAAAGTGTTTTCAACTAGAACAAGTTGTGTTAAAAAGAAACAACGAAAAAAATTATTGAATAATGCAAATGAAACCTACACTTGTGGAACACAAACTTTTAAATAAATTTTATTTTTTTTGTCCCAATTTCGGCATTTTTTGTTTCTGTTGCTTGAATGAAACTTTCAACTTTTCGTGTCTTCATTCACAAATATGTTAAGCGGTAAGTCAATCTAATGTCTCTTTACATTTTTTTAAAATAATTTTCTTCATTTTTTCGTTTTTTCTTGGTGAAATTAAACAAGGATCTTTCCCGAAATCAATAAATAACTTCAATTTTACTAAGATTTATGCAAATCAGTTTAAGGCCCATTGATCTTTTATCTAATCTATTACTCTATGAGTACTTTCAACATTAACTAAATTGGCAGTCCATAACATTACCTTTATTCTGCTGATCTGGCTGAGGAACAATGTGGCTTGTCGTACATTTCTCTTTAGTGCTGTAATTCTTATGATGAATCAGGCTAATTAACTCTTCGATATGCCAATGAACTGCAAAAAGATCACAAGGCTGGCTCATGATGAATAAGTAAAGCTGTAATTACCCTGAAACTGATAAATATTTTGATAATACAAGCAGATGAAAAAATGCCATAATGAAAGGAACAATTATTAATATGCAAGTGATGAAAGTAAGATCATACCACACTTCCCCTTTAAATATATGACAGCATAGAAGATGAATGAGTTTTGTGATGGGTAATTATAAATGCTACATTGAATTGTTCATTTCAAAATGATTTCATCAGCTAAGTATTATTCTGACGAGAATGAAACTAGCAAACAGTAATCAATTGCCAGTTGCTGTCTTCCAGTATGAACGTACACAAAAAAGAATTATGAAGAAATTTCAACTGAAAGGGATGAAATTTTTGAATTTAATAATGTTTTTCAGATCGAAAATCAATTCTGATAGGTGAACACACATTTTTCCATCCTTACGATACAGTTGATTTGAAAGGTATTGGAAACTAGTATGTTTGCCCAAATCATCCCCAAACTATCGAAACATAATTCTTCGAATGCACTCCATCTGCTTCATCCATTTTGTAAGCAGAGCAAGTAGAAATAAAAGTAGTAAAAGCAGAAATAGAAGCGCATAAATGAGCTCAAAATAACATCCTAGCATTTTAGAAAGGTAAGAGTAAACAGTTAGAAGTTAATCTCTGCATTGTTAATCTCTCTTAAATCAAACTGAGATGGTTTTATCATGTTTCACACTTAATTCTTATGCCCCTTAACTTGCTTTTGGCCCAGTTATCAATTTTGCCATTTCTTAATGATAAGGTATTCAATCATTTTATCACAAACTACTTGTCTCACAATTTAACATCGTTCTGCTGATAATTTTTGTGCTGTTCAGTGTTTTCAGTCCCTTTTCATGCTTACAAAACGTTATTTTTAGTAAAATGGCGTAAATTTTCTCTGGTATCAGATCAAGAAACTTTGCTAGCAGGAAGATTGCACTGCTTTGAAATATACGAAGAATTTCTTCCTTCCAGGACTCAAAACATTCCAGTTTACATCAAAATGTTTTCTCCTAATATCGAATAGAACTTGCTTCCATCTTCAAATTTTGAATTCATTTGAAATAGAAAGTCTGAAAAACTACAAGGTCAATCAAGAAAGCTATAATTTTTTATTTGAACATGAATAGAATAGGAACAGGGAAATATCAATGGTGGATAACCGGAAAAAAATGATTTATGCAAAAGGAATGCGCTTGTAAGAAAGACTGAGTCTGATTTAACCTTCTCCTTCCAAATATTAAGACACTATACCAGTACCCCACTGCATCACTCATTTTTAGAGATCATTCACTTTTTCCACTTCCTCTTCATTTCCTAAAATTTCTCACTCCCAATATCTCATTCCAAGACATTTTAAACGCAAAATTTATTTAGTTTTATCTACTGTCATTGTCCATTACTGCTTGTGATTTAGGACACTAAAATTGCTTTCCCACTGCAATGCTGGAAACTGTTAGATTGTGTATCGTTTTGAATTGCTGAAGAAAACTGGAAAAAAATAAAATTGAAAACTGTAGAAAATAGTCGGTGAAATTGAATTATTTTGAAGTCTAAAACTGTGATTTAAAAATAAAGGAAAAATTGTGATTTGGGCACCAAGAAAAATCTAAAATTTAAATAGATGAACCTTTTATCCCTCTTGATCTTTGATCACGCAAAACCTTCAATACCCTAAAGCCTTTGATCTCTCAAATAATTGTTGCATCAATTTAGGGAAATACTTCGCTCTCTTCAAATATTTGATTGCACTCTTAAATAAATTGAAGCAAAATATTGACAGATGGCAAAGTTCACTTTTTTTCCACTCTTCATTAACTAACGTCAATTGAGTTTTTTACAATAACTGCTCTTTTTTTTTACCTTCTTTGATGTTTTTTTTTATTTTTTACTTTTACTAATTAATTTGTGCAATGCTTGCGTCATTTCAGTTGTTTAACATTGTCAGTTTGGAGCAGTAATGGCACAATCGTTTTTAGTCTATTTATTTTCTCTTTCTTTTGACGTCTGATTTTCCAATTGTAAATTACCAGTTTTTTAATTACTAAGACCATTAATTTTACAGTGCGAAGTGTCGCGGAGAATAAAAAAGTCAATTTTCCAAAATTAATTGTTAATTCAATATTTTCTCATAATTTATGATTACCTCCAATAGGTGAACCATTTTATTTTATCATAAGATGAAGCATTCGTTTTCTTCTTCTTTTTAAGTAAATAGACTGATTATGGCAACCGAATTTTTTAATAAATTTTTTAAAAAAAAATTTTTAAATTTTAAATTTTTTAATTTAAACAAACTTCAAATAAAGCATATCTTTTTGGAAGCTTTGATGATAATTTTTGATCTCTAATACAAACCATTTACTTTATCATTAATATATCTGATAACACGTGACAATATATTAAAATATCGTTAATTAGGTAGAAAATGGAATGAAAAGAAAACTTGAATTTCAATTCACGTTCTACATGTGAGACATTTGCAAGATAGTTTTAAAATGGTCTATTATCTTCTTCAAGTTAGTCCTGGAAATAACATGTACAAACAAACACTCGGTTTCTCTAATGACTACTAGCGTTCCTTGCAAGGTAATATCTGTGCGGCTTAGGAATGACAGGGCGCTCTTTTATTCTTTCTACGTCCCATCCGCTATATAAGTCAATGTCACAGATTGAGGTTATGCAGAATTCATTTTTTAGTACGGAGAATGTTTCAGCTACAGAGGTCAAGGATGTTGAAAGAAGAATTTTACATTATGTGCAATTAATCAAATGAAAAATTAAGACGAGTGATTCGCTTAATGTTTATCAGCCTTGAAAAAGCGGCGCATTTTGACGAAATTCTGCAAAATAAAAATCAAAAGAATAATGGAATTATAAGATTGATTTAAAATTAAAAAGAAAAGTAAATTTAACTTCATTCGTCTTACTTATTCCTACTTCCAATCTTTTTCATCATTGCAATACCTATTTGTTGAATTCAAATTCATTCAGTTTTTTGCAGTTGTTAAAGACTCTCTTGGAAGAAGTTTTAGTTCGAAAATTCTAAGCAATAAATATGAATGGAATAGATTTTTAAAGTTGCAGGATGAAAATGAAATTCAACAGCAGATTTTCTCAGTATTTTAATTGGCGTGCATCTTAATTTTTCTTCAATATCTATTGAAAAATCAAACTTTCGAATTGTCCAACGGTAAAAGAAAATGTGATTATAAAAGATGGTAATATGAAAGTAGAAAATATGAAAATATGGCAAAAAATACTTCGGTTGTCGTCGTAAACCTATGAAGTTTTCCAGCTGGGATTATTAATAAATCGCCATACTCGCATAAGATCCTCAACCAGTTACCGCAGCCATCTTCAACATCGTAGTATGCGGAGCCTTCCATGATAAGCAGAGCTATCTCATTGCTTAGTTCGATTTCTTCGAATAGCTCCTCAATCTATTACAGGTGGATGAAGTTTACAAGTCATATTTTGCTAAACCTAAGTTTTATAACTAGCTATGCATGATTATGTAATAGCTATTACAGGATAAACTTATTGCTTGCAAATCCAAGCTAAAATAAAAAAGTCTTTTAAAGAGTTTTCAATTGAAACTTAAATTTATGCACAAGACATTTCACTTCAATTAAGTCAAGAGAAAAGATATTCTTCCTTTTCGCTAATAAACATTTTTTCATGTTATTATATAGTTATTTGCAACCTTATCTTCGAAATCTGGAGTGGTTCTAGCGTTTAATGTATATATGTCCTCCTTTGTCAATTTTCTTCCCTTTTTAAGTAAGGCGATTCGTTTTGACATTGAAATCTGATCTGTTGTGTCAACCTTCAAAAAAAAAAAACTCGCCAAATTTTATGATAAACTTGCTCAGAACAATTCAGAATTAATTAAATAGTCAAAATCTCGCTATAATTAGTCTTAATTAAGCAATTTATGGAAGAAAAGCAATGTCTCATCGATGAATGAAGCGCCATAACTTCAACAAGTGATGACGAATGTTTCTGGAAAAAACAAAAGTTCAAAAATTACCTTGAAATAAAGTGTTCCAGTTCGTTTCGTTAATTCATTAGGAGTGATCTTTTTAGGCGGAAATAAATGATGTGGTAGCCGTGGATCGCCGCATGGATATGGCTCCATATACCAAATTTGCACCATTTCTACTCAATGAAACTTTACTTTTCACGTGCGATTGACTGATTGTACAATTGACAAAAGCGCGTGCGAGAGACATACAAAATAACGATAAATACAAATTTATATTTTATTAGCTATACCTGGCTGCTGTGACTGAGTATAGCTAATAGCAAATAAAACAAAATAGTTTGTTAAATGGAAAAGAGTTGCTGTTAAATGGTAAAGAAAGTAAAGAGAAAGCGCACGTTTTTAATATATTTGATTTCACAATGCTTGTGGGTATACAATATTTTTTGTTGTCCCATTGTATGTCCAGATATAGAGATTGTCTGGTTTGTCGATTCTATAACACGCAACATGTAAATGTCTATCTGAGAAGCAATCCATGTTTAGATCTAAACAGCAGAATTCTAAAGATTGGTCCTGAGCTTTCTTGGTGGTGATTGCAAACTCCAATCGAATTGGGAATTGCGATCTCTTAAATTGAAATAGCATATCAGTTGGAATTATGGGAATGATTCCATTGGAATGGAGGAATGAGGACGTCTTTACCTTTAAAAAGTCCTGTCAAGACTGTTGCTTCCACGACGTTGCCATTAATTTTTCACTGCAAGCCGCGTGCCATTGCAAAATTTTGGCTCGTTGATATTTTGCAACATGATAAACGGCACGCCAATTTTCAACTGCAGTACGTGCGGTGGGTTCCCTGGCAGATTGAGAGCATCCGAAAATTCTGTTGGATAGTTAACCGCTTCATCTGCTTTCATAAAATGTCAACGAACTTGCATGTAACTTCCTCGCTTTGAATATTAGACTGAATAATATTATTAGGTTTGTAGGTGTCTTTATTCTTGGCTGCATGAATAGCTCGTTCGCTTAGCTAATCGTGATTCTTATAAATGGTTTGAACAATGGGAAGTACTTTTCCAACCAAACCTTCTTTTGACATCATTAAATTGCAGAAGTTATGAGGCAATGAAATTCATTCTAAGATCATATTAACCGGCACCTTTTTATTCCCGGTTTCCAGCAACTGATATGAGAATATCTCGGTTGATCGATCGCCTTACAGTTGGGCACGCATATTAGTAGCTAATTTTAATGTCTTTCCGTGTCGCAGAGTATTTTAGGCAAGCTGGGTTCATCCTATTAAGAACGAAGCAAATCTGAAGCTATAGAACGCGATCGTTATGTTCACATTCATGCATTCTCAAGTCTGACTGCATTCCTGATGCTTCCTTGATAATATTTGAGCTTTGTGTGTTTCCTCGTTTGCTGATACCCGTTCCCGTTCTTTCCGCAGTTTGATTAGCAATTTTCCGTTCCCCGAGTAAGATGGTCTAAGTTTGATCTTCTACGAAGTATTATTTTGATGAGCTAAAGCAGATCGATTTCACTGAAAAAGAAGAAAGAAAGTTATGACAAAAATATACAAAATTGCAAGACAAAAAAGTAGAAATAAAAAAAATAAGAGAGAATATAAATACTGAAAAATAAAAAAAACAGTTGAAAAAAGACAAAATAAAAAAGAATAGAAAAAGAAAAAAAATAAACTATACTCAGGAATAGTTCGCAAGTAATGAAAACTTACCAAAAATTGTCAAAAAAGTTAAAATAATTTGTACAATGAGCAATCTACCAAATGAAAGGTTTATTTGTAGTGAATAAATAACAGCTCAGCAACAAATTTGGATATAATTCAAACGAACAAATTATGCAAAAATAGTGACGTCTTGAAGGTAAACAGGATCGGAAAAAGATATGGTTGCGCGTAGATAAAACAGAATGTGTCCAGCTTCCCGGTTTTAGAGCTTACATAGGAGGATTTTATTCACAACAATTCATGATATTAAGCTGACTGACCGCAAGATGACCTGAGGTTCTTTAGAATGTGCCGACGGTGGCCTGAGATCCTTTAGAATGCGCCGACATTGACCCCTAACTTGGTAATCAACATGAGCTGATTTACAACATCTTGCAACATGAGCTTGAACTACATATATTTACAATGTCGATAATATTCAAACAAAAGGGTACAAGACCTCCATGATGACTGATCCTGATAGAGCTTACCAAAGTTCCTCCTCTCTCTCTCTCTCTATACATGTATATCCATGTACATTCGCAAAAAAGTGTGTTTTTACCTGTCGCACGTATGACATCAATATAATATAGATATATAAAAATACCCGCGTATTTGAATGCAACTTTGTGTCGAAATTTCAAACAATTAGTGAGGAATTTTAGAAGATTTGAGACTTTGGACAAAGCGAACATTTACTCTTTACTTATATAGATTTCCTTTCTAAAGCAAAAAAAAAAAGAAGCAAGAATGTAAACATTTTCGGTAAGGTACAGTTTTCGTTTCTGTTTCAATTAATAGCTAAATTAAAACACGTTTTGTGCGTCTGTGGAACCATTTCCCATGACTAACTATTCCACCTTATGTGCATCACTCATGCGTATTTAATGAATTTCAGTTTCACTCACCAAAATTTGAAATTTATCTACCTAAACCATACTCTAGCTCAATTTATTTAGTTCAATCATACTTTACTCTTTACTCTTTAGAACAGTTTAGTTGTATAGGCAAAGTATGAAGTTTGCATGTCTTTCAAGTCTTGCTATAGCAATTGTGTCGTATAAAAATGATTCCAATTGTTAATTTTGACATTACGGAACTCAATTTAAAGGTGTGAAAAGCAAACAAGCAAAAAATATGTTCAATGGTCACATACAACCCAATGATAAACAATTAACAATAAATAGCGATAAAAACCATTTGTATGAAGTTATTGAGGATAGCTGTAAGTGGAACCTCATGAAGCACTTAGATGCTACCGTAACATTGCTTGGAAGGGTAATTATCTGAATCCTTCTATCAATTTGATAAGAAAGAAAAAGACATCAGCAAGTTGACGCTATAATTAGCGCTTACTTGTAGAACATCAAAGGAAAGGTACGACATGTATGGTCATTCTATTTAGACTTAAAAGCGACCATATCTATCAAGTGTAACTGTGAAAAAAAGCTGCATCAATAGGCTACTGTAACGAGGAAATGTGCCTGAATTAAGTGGAAAATTGAAACAAAAAACCTTTGACTAATTGACATTTTTAACAATTTTTACTTTTTTGGAATAATTTTAGCAAAACTTTTCATTAATTGTATAAATTTGTATTTAAGGGACGACGATCAAAATGACTTTCTACAGGAATGCTGTAAGATAAATTGTCACATTTACTAATGAAATACACACTTTGAAATTGTGAGTTTGGCGTAATTAGACATTGTATATGAATGAATCATTGCATAACTGACCTTCCGCAATTTAGCATTCATCTCACATCTTATTCGCATATCAAATGATGAGTGGAATTCGAAATTGAAAATCCGAAAACTGATAGATAGAAATTTAAGTAAATGCCACTGGCAAATTCCCAATGATTTTTTAAAGCGCTCCTGATTGAGAGCTACTAATAAAGACGGTATTTAGCAGAAGAACAAGTAAAGAACCATCACTACATATATGATTAAAGAGACAATGAATAAATCAGGTTTGCTAAACAAGCAAATAGCGGAAGTACCTGAAGTTATATTTTGAAGTGAGAGAGAGGGAGAGAGAGAAGGAAAAGAAGAAATTTTAGAAACAATAATTAAGCAATTCGTTTTGTGAAACCACCGCCGTTCATCATTTGCACGGGGTTCGTTTTTACTGGCAGTGTTTGTGTTTGATGCTTCAATTGAGTGTTAGAAGTTGACGAAAGAATCATATATTCCATAATGCAAGAAACAGGAATGGGAGAAACCGGTTTATGCGTACAGGATAATTGGAAAACAATATCATCACTTTAATTTCGTATATGGCATTATAGCAAAGTCGAATGTAACCGGAAGGTCAGAGCAAGAAATAATTTCAAATTATCAGGCATAACGGACACTTATCTTTCGTGGCTATATAAGTAAGTTATTACTAGCTAAGACATGACTGACCAGTAGTGATAGTGCTTCAAACAGATTTAAATCACATACGCACCGGTTATACTACAATAAAGTTTGATAATTATGTCTATCGGAATTTGCGCAAATGTCGTTTTGTGTACGGTTTCCATTCATGCTGTTCGAAAGTCCTTCATTTTTTTCCGTTATGATATCATCAGTCACTTTGGAATTTTCTTCTCACTTTCATTTCCTTTTGTACTTTACAAAAAATTTTTCAAAAGAAGAAATTTCTGTGATGTAGAATTAGAGTTATGTTTGTTTCTGCTGTAATGTTACAATACGAGAAAGTAATGTGTACTCTATGCTTTCATGTCAAATAATGATAAGGAATGGATCTTATCAAAAAAAAGGAAACTACTTGTTTCATGACAGATCATGTCAAGCAGTAATTTCCTTGTTTAGCGTCCAAAAAAACTAAAATTTGCGCTTCTTTATGGTAGTGGTCGAGTCAAGCAATACATATAATCTATGAAATTTGAATTTGTTCAGATCGATGAGGAGATTTCATTCTTTCTTATCTTTCATTTTTGCGTATCACTTTCTCAAATATCATCCTCATATTATTGTAATCAGTTATGTTCAAAGTAATAAAAATTAAATCATACAAATTAGCTAATCAGGATAATACGTCACAATCACTGATATTTGTCGAATTTAAAACCAATAAACCAATATTTGCAATAATAATGATAAGTAATATGATAAAGTAATAATTAAATGTTTTCGTGGAACAATTCCATTCCTTGGGATAATGTTGCTCAGAAATATGTTACCATTGGTTCATCTGGAAAGTACTGATTATGCAAATGAGGCTAAATCATACATGGTACACAAAAAGAACTGATCACCTCAATCTTATTAAAAAGCACAGTCTCCTGTTTTAATTCTATCAATAAATTTGAAATGATAATTAAGGTACATTAGCATATGGCATCAATCATTTGCTGATAAAAATGTACGTGATATACTGGAAAAAAGAACAAAAAAAAAGTGTTAATTCAAAATGATGCAAGAAATAGAATGAAAAGATGAAAAAGAAAGTAATAGCAGCTTAGTAATAGCAGTAATAGCATCTAATAGCAGCTTATTTGCCTGATATACTTTCATTACTTATGCATTTGTATTTCTGATCTTATGTGCCTGTACTTTTGATTTGCAACTGTTATTTCGATTTATCAGAGAAAAAAAATCAATTTTTGTAAAATTTTGGCTAAGTTTTGGAAGCAAACATGGCATTTATTGCATAAAATATTACGATTAATCGTGGAATTTGGAAGTAATCTGGAAGTACTGGTGGTAACACTATAAGGGTAACGTCAAATTGTGGATATAGTTCTAATTCTCAGAGAGTAACAGGTAGAAATGCATGCAATTTAGAAATTATCAAGAGAGCTCGATGTACTGCAACAGGTTTCCTTCATTCAGGATACCATCAACATGACCTGAATAAGAGTACCTGACCTATCAAAGTAAGTTTCCATATTACAGGCTTTGTTCAATATGGTTATACCAATCAAATGCTAGAGCGTGTTACCTTTTTTGCTGCCCTTAAATCCATTATTTTATTTCGTTCGTTGGAAATAATCCTATAAAGAAAGATTTCCCTTTAAAATCGTAAATTAATTTCAATTTGTCGAAGTCTAATCGCAAGTAAATTTCTCTAAATCATTTACCAACCAAAAAGTAATAATCAAAACTGAAGAAGTAAAAGCCAAGAAATCATTTGGCACTGATGCAAATAAAAATGAAAGAACACTTAGAATATTTAGAAAGAACGCTTAGAACAGTTCGAATTTCCGAATACACACCATTCATGATATCGTATTCTGATTAACCATAAATTATCGATTCTGTAGTCCGTTTAAATATACGCAAGAGATTATGTCAACTAAATACCCTTGATTTAAAATTTACCACTCGGATTTCATTTTTGCACACATGCTAATACTGCTGCTTTCATCCCGACCTCACCGATTAGTCAAACTTCATTTTCATAGAAATAAGCCAACATAAAAGTTTCAAGCCAATGCTCTTCGATCAATCCATTAATTATATGACTATCACCAAACTATATATAGTGAGAAATGCAACAATTGCATTTCTTCTCCCAAATTTTCTATGCGCCAACACTTACGACTGAAGAGAGTGAGAAAAATGGCAACAGTTGAGAATAAAGTAGAATAGATGACCAACAATGCATCTCTGTCCCAAGGTGACAACCACTTATCGGAGATTGAAAATGAAGCAGAATAGAAAGATATCAATAGTGTTAGTAGTAGTGATAGTGATAGCTGCAGTAATGCAACATGCGCTGATGAATTAAGTGCGCGAAGTGATCATCTGCAATGAAATTGATAAACATTTCATTTCTCTATATATTTGATATGATTTATAACAAATATAGACCTGAGAGGATGAAACTTCTTGTACTTAACATTTTATTAGAGGACTGTCAACTTGAACAATTATGTCATATTTTCTAAACTCTATTTTGTGAAAGAGCGGAATTTCAAATAGGCATTATGATGGTAATAAGATGAACTATCCTGTGTTTACATCGAAATAAAATTCCTTTTATCAGTAATGTTCTCGAAATGTAAACTTGCATGAATCATTGTATTTAAATGAATAATTGCACAAGTAAATGATGATAGTGATTATGAATGATGGGATTTAAGGAGAAGAAGTGAAATCAAATGAAGAATTGATAGCAGACAGTCTGCCATGGAAACGTAAAGGTTTCGTTAATGGATAGGACAAAATATCTCTGGTATTGACTGATGCAACTGTAAATCGATATTGTTCTGCAAAATCATTCGCATGAACTAAATTAAGTTTAATTAACCGAAAATAACCAGCTAGACATAAAACTTCAACATGAAAATAAAACGATAAATTACAGTATTTTGAAAAGATCAACCAATTTCAAAGCCTATTCCTCTATCTCTTGATATCTTTTTGTAGTTTCTCGATGAATCGTTGCAAGTGACATTGGAAAGTTTTGACTTCTGGAGATATTATCAAGTAGTTGGAAAAAATAAGAATTAAACAAAAAATAAATTAATTACCCAAAATAATCATGCAATAGTAAATGGCAGGATTTTCGTTTGTTGGACATGGAAAACCAATTGGGAATACAACGGCAATTTCTTGATTCTACCTGAAAAATAATTTATTATTTCAAGAAAAAAACAAAGTCAAATATACTTAAAAGATAAACAAAATTAATCGTTTTGGAATTGTAATCATCGTACCGTTCCATTTTGTGGAATTCAATTATACTTATTATCATATCTCTCTAAATTTACCTTTCAGTTTAGTTGAAATATTCCATTTTGAATTGTTGGTTCAATTGACCTTTTCTAATTTCCTTGATTGATTGTAATTACGAAAAATAATGCATGGGATAGCAAATCTATTTCACATTGAAATGAATTTTTCTTCACACTCTAACTTGTTCTAAAAAGTTTCATTACTAACGCAATTTAGCGATACACTCACCGGAATAAATAGTTTCCCTATAAAATAAAATGGTAATCGCGGGTGAATAATTGATACAGACCGGACCATGGAATACGTACCGCAGGATGACCATTGCTCCAATTCTTTTGATGTATATGCTTGAAGCATACATCAGTTGATAGCTGCGGAGCGCATTTATATCACATGCTGGCTCATCAAGGATGATTAAAACTAAATTTCAACTTTTTATTCTTCAAATAAGAAAATTGAATCAATCAAACAAGTCATATGAGGAAGTTGAACGAATAAGTGATGAATAAATTAAGCAGCGAACATAAATAATTGCGCAAAAACAGGGCTAACAATGAATTTTAGAGTTCAAAATTCTATGCAAATTTCAAAAAACATAGAAATTTGATTGAATTGAAAAAAAAATTGTGAAGAAAAAAGGAAGAAACAAATGCAGCTCAAAATGACTCGCTTGAATCATTAATCAAATGCATGTACAGTAATGAGGCCTCATTTAGATTACGAATCAGAACATCGTGATTAGCCATAAGATTAAACTCTCAAAGGAGCAAATTTATCTGAAAAACTCAACTATTTATTTTCTTATAATTTAGCAACTTTCAACAAATAATTTTTCTTAAATTACTGAAACTTGTAAGAACTTTGCCCTTCCTTTTATTTCTCGTTCATTTAGACCACAATCCGTTATACCAGCTTGATGTCTAAACATCAAATATTCCAACCTTTGGTGCAGAACTCTCAAACCTCTAATTACAAATCCGTCTGAATCTTTGGTGCAATCTTGTCTTTCAAAAGCCAAAGGTTAACATACCGGCATTTCTAACAACACTATGTATCTCGCGGATTAATAAAATAATCGAAACTTCTTTGAGAAGCCGTACCGTAGCTTTTGAAGAGGCACAAAGTTATCACAAGTGTTGTGCAATGCGAAAATCCGTTATTTGCGAAAATGC
>NW_018108190.1:557418-593916 GCF_000183805.2 Loa loa | reverse complement strand
ATTACGAATCAGAACATCGTGATTAGCCATAAGATTAAACTCTCAAAGGAGCAAATTTATACTGAAAAACTCAACTATTTATTTTCTTATAATTTAGCAACTTTCAACAAATAATTTTCTTAAATTACTGAAACTTGTAAGAACTTTGCCCTTCCTTTTATTTCTCGTTCATTTAGACCACAATCCGTTATACCAGCTTGATGTCTAAACATCAAATATTCCAACCTTTGGTGCAGAACTCTCAAACCTCTAATTACAAATCCGTCTGAATCTTTGGTGCAATCTTGTCTTTCAAAAGCCAAAGGTTAACATACCGGCATTTCTAACAACACTATGTATCTCGCGGATTAATAAAATAATCGAAACTTCTTTGAGAAGCCGTACCGTAGCTTTTGAAGAGGCACAAAGTTATCACAAGTGTTGTGCCCGAAAATCCGTTATTTGGCATCCCCAGTGGTGAATTTAACGGATCAAATTATTGCAGGAGGACTTCATTTTAGGAATAATAAAGGCCACAAAAGTTTTTTTTTCATTGATTTGCATATGAATTCTCTACGAATTTAAAATGAACGTTAATTCCTCCTTTTATCCTGCTTTGATCTTTTGAAATTTTCGCCCAAAAAATCAACTATATTTCTTTCTAGCTTTTGTCCTTCTAAGAGATTTTCTTCTCTCGGAGACTTCTCCCGCATTCGATAAAAGAATCTAACTGGATGTAACATGCTCCCAACGGAATTATCATGAACTTTTCTCACTCTCATTGAGACATTATTTATTAATTTTCATGAATGCTTTCTTTCCATGATCTTCTCTTCAGAAATGTAATATTATCCCTTTCAGTTGGTGTAAGCGTACGAATATTCGAGACATTCCAATCTCAAAGACTTACATCTCATGGTACATCACTGCGATTTTGGCGGAAACAAGGCAGTGAACAAATGCGCATTGCTAAAATCATTGTTGGTTATTTTTGGTTCAAAAAAGATCTGATTACATTTTAAATATTCAAGAAATTCAAGTAATAGTCACTTCATATTCATGTTAATTTCTTGTTATGACTCAGAGTGCTGTCACAACAGAAATGTTAAGTTATGGCTTTGTTATGCTCAAACCATTTCAACCATAATGTTTCCGATAGAAGTCAGAGAAAATGACCATCCTAATGAATATATAAAAGAATATCAGTTCTGTCTAACATCACTAACGTCAAAAGATTGAGCTTTACTGTCAAAAGTTCTGTAAATGAAGAAACTCTTCCTAAAACTTTTTTATTCAGAAGCAATGAAATTTGGCACATATGTGTGTGTGTGTGTGTGTGTGTGTGTGTGTACGTGTGTGTGTGTGTATGTGTGCACTTATGCATGGTTGACAGTCTTATTCTATCCTATTTATTGTTACCATTGTTGATATTAAAGATTCAAAACAGTTTAACATTAAGATTCAAACAGTTTGATATGTGTTTTAAAAAACATCTCCAAAGTGAAAATATTGCAAAAGCAAGAGAATTTTCAACATCAACAATGTCATTTCCCATCGAAAAAGTTCATTATCACAATCAAGTTTTGCTTATTCACTGCGCTAAGAACAGGAAAATTGTTCAGAAATAATTATGACAACTTTTCATATGAGTCCTTGTCGTTGTAAGGAAAATGTTGATATCGTATAGTAAAGTTTTTGGTACGAAAAAATGTAGCAGGGGATATAATTATGTCTCAAAGCAGGAAATGGGTCACAGAAGAGTGAATGGATAATACTGTAAGTTTCCCTCCTTCCAAATGATGGAGAAAGTAAAAGTAAAAGAAATGCGGATGTCGTTTGAAATTAATAGGGAAGTTCTGGAGAATAATTTGTTATGGAAATATTTGGATCAGGATATATCGAATAAAGATTTTACCAATCATTAATTCCAGTAAATTTGACCATTTCATTAAAATCTTCAATGATACCATAGGGAGATACAAATTGGTGATTACCAAGAAATGATAGCTTGAATAATTGATGTTCACAAAAGAATGGAATGCTTGTTCAGGTGACACTTACTCAGATCACAACTTTGTTGCATAATTTAAAAGATTTCTTTTTAGATGTATTATGTCGCAGAAAGCTGATCAATGATTCTCATTGCAATTATCAATGATCATTCTTTTTCATTCATTAACATTTGATCTTTTAATCCAAATCTTTTGTATAAGAAATATTGATTTCTGTCATTGTTATCAATAGTTAAGATGTAAAAGAAGAAATACATCTTCCGTCTATGAAAGAGTGATCTACGTAAATTAGTAGGATGAATGAAAGAGACTACCTACCTATACAATGGTGCAATACATTCATTATTCCGCTTCCTCTTTCCTTCTCAATAGAAACGAATTACATTCGTTTGAATGGATAGAGAGATGAAGATGTACATGAATGATATTGATATGATAGTGCCTATTTACGGCTATAAACTATACAGATAAGGGAAATTGAAAATAGAGCGTCCTTTCGTAACAATGAAAGCTCAGCTCGGAATTCGGTCAAAATTATTTGAAGTGCTGCTATGCATAAAGGGATTGTAAACAGATTGATGCCTCCTCAAATTAGTAAGTAGCCTGAGAGGACGTCGTCTTCTATTGAAGTGCAGGAATTTAAAATCCTCTCATATATTTTTATATATCCCTCATTTCATCAGCAATAAGAGGCGAAACTTGAAATTGCTGACAAAATTAGAAAATTTGCTTGGAACGGAAACAGATGATGGATGGGAAGGAACCTGATTTCATTTGATTTGCTGAATTATTGAAGTGTTATTCAAACCATTCGTCCATCATTCAACAATTAATTAATCTCTTTCCTTAATAGGGAATTTAGAACTGCAATTTGGAATTAAAAATATTAACCGTTGAAAAGTAATCACTATCAATTTGATAACGAAACTGATCCACTTTCCCATATTTAAATATCTAATTCTCGCCAATAAAGCAAAAAAAAGCATACCTCATCATGTAATCAAAAATTCAACATGAAACTTGCTGGGCAACTACATTTTGAAACTTTATTATTTTCGATTCACTGACCTGAAATCCATTCAGTTTTGACTAGAGTGGATGAACTAGAAATTAACTTTCACCAATTCATATTCGATTATTTAAAGCAACCAGATGTTCACCCTTGACGGTACCCAGAACTTTCGTCGCTTCAGTCGAGAAATGAACGCTTATTCATAAATGATGCAAGGGTCAAATATTGATGTATGCTGTAATATGATTAATTAAATGTTGATACATTTACGCTAAAACGGGGTAAAGCAAAAGCTGAGATAAGACGGTCAAGAAGGTCAAAGATTGACCATCATAAAGAGATTGAAAATTACAGAAATCAGTTCGTTTTGGACCCAAATAGCATAAATTAACTAATTAATGAGTGGTGATTTAATTTACTGGCGGGTTATTCGAGGTGTTATAAATGACAAATCAGTAGGTCAAGTGGAACCCGTTTGCTATAAGAGAAGTTTTGACTATAAACTGTGCTGAGGTGAGCGATAAATTAATGTTGCTAAATTTTATAACAAATCATTTGCTGAAGAATGCTCGGAAAAAAAGGCATGGAAAGTATCGTGAACAAAATAAACAACTACAATGTAGATTTAGAACGTAATTCATTGTAACTGTCGTAATTACCCCTTTTAATTGCAGGGAATTATCATTTAAATTCATTGATTTTATCCTTTATTCGATATGTTGCGCATCGAGATACTATTTTACCAGGTGACGAGTTCACCATTTATAATACCAAAGAGCCAACATACCTTTTTAACCATTTTCTTTATTTCTTTTAAGTCTGCAGTTCAGCCATCCAAACTATTTAAGAGATAAATATTCTTCCAATGAAGCTGAAACTTGAACTCCAAAAGTTTAATATTTCTTAATAAGATGAAGTTGAATTTTAGCTAAATATAAGTCGAATAGTCCACAATTAGATCGTAATATTAAAATTATTGTCAATTGAATGGAAAAAATGATTTGGAGCACATTTTCGCTGGTGGATCTCGATCGTTTATACAAATCAGAGCATGCTTTGAAATTGGAATGAGAGTAACATAAAGTGCTGGAAAAAAATAGAGCCTCATGAAGCAATATAATTTTTAAATCAAGTTTCAATGTGCAATTTGCGGAAATTTTATTACCCATCAAAAAGACGTAAAAAAGGAAGAATCATTTTCAAGCGCATTCTTCCATATCCCATTGCATCTTAGATTGTAATGGTAATAACGGAAAGCTACAAAGAAAAAGCACTGACATTAAAAATTGGTAGAACCAACAGCTATGAGCAATGACTTCATGTTTGGAAAATGATTAAACAGTTTAACACTGAAGTAGTTGAACAACGCATTTCGAAAGCCATGATATTTTTCCCCAGATCGAACCAGACATCAGAAAATGTAGCAGTAACCAAAGCCTCCATTTCAAGTTAATTTGCTTACTAAACGCTTTCAGTTTCCACCCATAAATTTCAACGTTGTCTCTGGCAAAACCCATGAAACTACACCAGTCAATTAATTGGTCAAACCAAACACCAAAAAACCAACTGATCCTTATTTAGTTTGATATTATATCCAAGCTTAAAACAATATATTCACGTGTAACCCAATTTTTCATCTGCAGAACAATGAACGCTGAAGTCTATTAGGCAAAAAAACATCACATGTAATTTCTACAAACCTAAACGACGCCAGTGTACGAGTAGGCAATGCAATTCCTTATATATGTTTGATAATACAACACAAAACTAAGGTGATAAATTTTATTAAATAGAAATAAGGGCTACACACAGTTTAAACTAAGAAGATAAATTTTACTAAACAGAAATAAGGGCTACATACTGCTTAGTGGTTCTGTAATGAGAGCAATCAAACACTTACTTTAAAAACCTATCAAGGGAAATCTTGAATTACGAGTAAAATGCGCAAAAAAGCATTTTTTACAATATAACATTAATTACATGCCTCTAGACAATGGATGATCACCCCAGTACTCTGGGTCCGGTGCATCGTCCGGTGGGATTCCAAGTTCTTCATCCGAAAATTCTTCTGGAGCAGGAATATAATATTCACCCTACAACATGGTACGCATACATTTTGTAATAAAGTTTAGCTTTAATGGGTTTTAAAGTGAAGAGGTTTCGAAACTGTTTCTAGTAGGCTTAAAGATCACACATCTCAAATGTTTCAAATTTGATTTGTGAATCTCACCATCTCTCCTGACCACTTTTGAACAGCACATTCAAGACTAGCATCATTTTTTCTTTTTTTTGTTATTTTATTGAAAAGAACTAAGAAGATGACTTCAACTTCCAGCATGAAGGAACAATGAAAAAGAAGCTAGGTATGACTCTCAACTGACTTTGTGTGATCATTCTGAACCAATTTTCCCCAGGAAATATTACTTAGAAACAGCGATGGTTTCAAAAGAGGTTCTAAATAACTCATGATATGAAACTTATATAAAAGCGAAAGAAGAAACTAACGATAAGTTCTCCGTAATTGTAATATAAATGATATACAAACCAGCCCCACAGCAAAGAACTTGTTAAGGTAAGCATCAAGTTTTCCAATCGTGTAGTGCTTTGAGGTGGTGCTTCTCGATAATACCACCTACAGCGGAATTAATAAAAACAATAGTTGGCAGTTAAATGTGCAACACGACGGTATGAATTCGACAGTAGGCATGACTACTTAAGCAATAAATATTAAAAATTAATATGTACAAAACACGCATAATTTGCCAGTTTTCTTTTTCAGATGAAGTCTTACAATTAAATAATAAAAATAATTCTGCCAACCGTGACGATTCTGGCTAATCTTGAAAAAATTAAAAATACACAAAAACAAAGCTGCGAAAAAGTTTTTTACTAAATTCTGTACAATTTTCGTACATCTGTAATGGTGGGTCATCCGGTTCACCAAGATATGGTTTATCCGTCGTATTTGTAATCGGGTCATCGTCTGCTCCACTTTTCGCGCCAACAGCTATTTCTGGACCTTCTGCATCCTGAAAGAGGCAATTATTCTTTAAAACTGTTTCCAAATATTAACAAAAAGATCCGAATATCAACTGGATCTTACAGAAACACTAACCTTTCCCCACAACCACTTTGTTCTCACAATACCATTAGACGGCAAGATTGAAGGTGTATGACACAAAGATGCAAGCTTCCCTATCGGCAGCAAAATTCTCGAACATCGAGCAGCACGTACCAACAACATCGTTCAACTATGATGCATAGCATACACTGAAAATATGAATGGAAGTTGACTGATTCTTTACATTTCCTATTTGGATGAATGCATTAGCGATGCCCAATCTGTTCATACTTTAGAACAAATAATGGTGACAATTTTGTTAAGAAGCCAAAAAACCTCACATAAATATCCAACAATCCTGAAAACTATTTGTAAACTTCCTTCTTTAAAAGAGAATGAAAGAGGAGATAGCCCGCAAACCTTATCAGTGTCTTTTGCTTCCCTATGATGCTATTCTCCTGTGTCAACCTACACCACGGGAAAACTGATTATATCTTAACCCACTACCTCTCTACAGAATTTGGCTTAATCAGCACGGTCAGTTACTGCGATCTTCCACTTCCCCACACCCTCCCCCCCCTCCCCCCCCACCCCTCACTCCTCTCGTTTTCCGTTCGTCATTCAGGAATTCTTGAACCAACGACCGAACACATTTTCCACAACAGGGTGTTCTCACTGTGAAACAGCCTATGTCTCTTCCTTAGACTCATCGTTAGAGAACAGAAAAGAGTCCTCAGTAAGGGATTAGCCATGTGGGACGAACTTTTCCACTGACTGTTGCTGTCACCAGGCTGATATTAATAACTAAATATTTTTTATTCATGTCATATCTCAATTAACAATGCGGTCATTTGTGTGAAAAGTACTCCCAATTAATTCCAGTTCGTCCTTCAAATAATTCAATGTCATAGAATCTATCTTGAGATGAAGCCACATTTACTTCAAAATTTGGTTAGTGCTAAATATATCTGAAGAGTAGAAATAGGCTTTTTTGATATAAGACTGAGAGTCTCCAAAACTAATTAGTTTTGCCTTCTTTTCCTTGCTCCATTACTTCTCATTTCCTTTACTCATTAAATAAAATGTCTCACTGTCTTTTGTTTTGTTTTTGTTAATCACTGGATAATTCCTTACGGTTAAATATTAGAGTATATTGAGAGCATCAAAATATCATTTGTAAAAAATGCCCGGTGAATAGCAATGAATAAAGCCTAAGGATCAGAGGTCGGCCTTTCATAGGCTTATCCTTTCTTTTAATATTTATTAATGCCAATAAAATTATTTTTTATCAATGGTGTACATAAATATACCAATGTGTAATATGAATAGCTCTTCGAATGGAACTAATTTCATATCTCATTTATGAAATGAATCATCTTTTTCTGGCTTCTCATTGGGAAAAAGGAAAAAGACTCATTTAGCTGGGTTCATCCAAAGCAGAAGACTCTTATTCACCCAAATGTTTTCTATGTGAGTTTTAACACGAAATGAAAAATGAAATTTTGATAGAAATATAGAGAACTGACGTCAGCACCAATAATTTAGTAGTATTAATTGTAAATTGCTGTAGAAAGCAATGAAGCGATATGACCGGTGTCCCGAAATGTACATTTAAAAGACGATAGATATGCAGATCTAACTGCCACTTTCCATCGGTTCGGCTCAGGGTATTATCAGCGCCGTGGATCTTTTTGATGACGGTCTCTGCTCGTTGCCGGACATTTCGATGAATACATTAACTGCACCATTTTCTTTTTTCTTTTTTTTTACTCCTTCTGCTGTTGTTATGATTGAAGAGATCGATACTATTCTTTTAATTTTATTCAAAATTGTTTTTATCTTTTTGTTTTTAATTCCATTCTTTATCTTTTCATCTCTCACCATGGCTAACATTTCTCTTTTAATTTCTCGAAAATTTATTAATCTTAGCTTTTAAAAAAAAACAAGAACAATTCACTACACAAATGTTTCTTAAATTTTTCATTTTTATTAATTTTTTTTTTCGCAAGAAATTAATCAATTTCCTTCAGTCTGTTCTTCAGTTTCGAAAATTTGATCCTGAGAAAGTGAAGTTAAGCAGTATTGCTTATCGGTTACCGATAGGCAATCCAATGAAACTGCAGACAATTGAGGCAGATTGTCATCTAATCCCGAGCCTATCTCAAAATGAAACGTATCTGGTTATGAAGGTCACCTCATCAATAACGCGAAGCTAATAATTGTACTAATAATCAACGATTCGAAAAAGCAGACTTAACTCTATAAAATCTGCTTTTATTAATCGGAATGTTAGCAAGAACTATTTTATTTGCAATTATTATGATTCAAAGCTACTCTCAAACAATAATATAATTAGTAGTAATTGATTTCTTATCACATCTTTGCAATTTAAACTTCATTGAATCTTTCGTTAAATTCAATTTAATTTCTTTTATCCAAAACAATTTCAACGATCAATTTTCTTTGAAAAAAGGCCGCTGAAAGAAGTTAATCGGAAGTTCAAAATTAAATGGATTTCGTCAATAATCATTAGAATGTAACTGCGCAATAACGAAGAGAAATTCATTCTCGTTTGAAATGTTTGAGGAAAGCCTAAGCACTTTATGCAGAGCAGGTTAACTGCATCGAAATATTTTTTTTCCATTTCAAATTTCCCACTTAAAAGTACTTAACCAAATAATTTACTGATGCAATCAACAAAAAGTTTACTCTCTTCTTTGAAATGTTCGGGAAGTATTGCAAATTTTTGATTTCCTACTTTTGAATTTGTAATTATTTTTGGACTATGTCCATATAGTCAGCATTACTTTTGAATACAATTACAAATTTAAAAATTCTTTCCTTTATTTCATTGCATTTTCTGATTTAAGTGTTCTTTCTCATTCCTTACTTAAATGACTATCTTGAATTGCATGTGATGCGATGATGTGAATCATTTAGATACGCGTTGCAGAATAGACCGTATCCTAGTTCAGAATTTCCATTGGCAGGAATGAATACAGTAATATTGGCATTAACTTCTATTTGGCTATTACCATCTTTTTCAATTCTAATTTCTGCTTCCATCATTTGTATGTCATGCGCTACAAAACACGCTGTTACTGTAAAATTTTCTACAATTTTTTTCTTTTTAAATTTGTATTTGTAAACTGTTTACAAATTCAAAGAAATTTCTTGAAATTAATTGCTAAAAGCATTATTAGTATTGAAATATTGTAGCATTGGAATAAATTTGTGAATTATCGAGTGACGAACTCTCAAAGTGGCGCATTAATCGATGATCACCCTTGTGAAAATCCACAAAATCTAACTTGCAACGGTTTATGTTATATTTTTCAAATTAGCGGAATCAATACGGTAGATGGAACAAAGCAGCCTTTCGGTACATTGTTCCTTCTTATTAATACTATTTAATTAATTTGTTTTTCAAACATCGCTGACAATTCTTCTTCACTTGTTCTTCTAACGACCTCAGTTTTGAACACTATCGTAGTATGGATAATGGAAATGGTTTTTTTTTTTCAAAATATGTCCTAAATTCACAGAAGGTGCTTTCTTACAATAAATGAAAATATTTTACATCGAACATTGTAAACTAAAAGATGCCTGTTGCTAACTGATGACACTAGCTCCAAGTTGGGTATCTCTAGGATTATTTAGAGATATAAAATTTAAATTATTGTTGCTGAAAGTTAACAAACCAATAAACGTTTGACTCTTTGCATTAAAGTCAGTTTACCAGCTTTATGTATGATTCCATACTTCGAAAATCTTTCTGCATTACAGCACTTGCACAAGGCTGCTCAGTTGGGCTTTTCGACGGTGAAGTGCGATGTTTCGAACGGTCCATCACATTGCGCGGTCGAGGTGGTAACTTTCAGTTGGACGGTCACTACTGCTTGTGTGGCGGTAATCTGTGTAATCGAAATTCTAAGATTTGGATTCAGCATGATCCAAAAAAATTTTATGCACAAGGGCAAAAAGCCGGTAGCTGAATGCATATTTGATAATTTTGAAGAAATTTATTAATGCATACATCTTCCTTAAACCCAGTCCTTTAAAATCAAAAGATTAAGAAGTTTTCTTTTTTGAGGCAAAATAATTCTTCAAAATTTTTGACGAAGTGATTAATTTTATGATTTGATTAATTTGATTATTAATAGCAAAGTGATTATTTATACTTTCACTTCCAACTTTGATAATTTTCAATTAGCACTTTGTAAAACTTTCGATTAATTTTTCTTCCTGACAGATTTAAAAGATTTTTTAGACCCTCCCAATCTATTAGATCATTCGGTCCGATAAATCTATATTTCATTATTCTCGGACAATGGTTAACAGTAAATAGCCTCTTCACATTTGAAATATCTCTTCTTCTCTTATCTGATTCATAGAACAAGTCCTTTCTCTTTTTTTGAAATGTTCACAATTCCATTCGGCCTACTTCAATTTACTCTAAGGTCGAAAACGTTGAAACATGAAAGGTTTGGCCATAAACTAATTTTGATGGCATTATTATGTTGTAGTTTTTAGGCCTTACCTATTAGGTTGAAACAAATAAATAAGTTATTCCAATGCTCTAGTAAGCATCAAAAGCAGTTACGCGTGTAGCGTTTCAAGCGAACTTAGTCTATGTGGAACTAAACTCACCGATGGCTAATGTTTCTGAATTGGCAAACAATAACATTATTTTCCACAGACATGAAGCATTTTAGAATGCTTGCTTTGCACATCACTTTTTTTACTGTTTACTTTGCTTTAGGTAATTTAAAGCTAAAATTTGGGGAGAAATTAGCACTTTCAATTAAAGGTGTGAAAGGAGTGATAGGTAAAGAGCAATTAAATAATTTGGCCAAACTCTCGACTTCTTGCAAAAAAACAATTTCATAATGACATTTTCTATTTTTATGCGCAATTTTTTATGAAATAGAAATATGTCATTCCTTAGTTATCATCAATCATTACTATGCTAGCAAATTAAAAGAAAAATGAGTCTTACAAGCAAAGCTAGGGAGTTAAATACATTTCTGCGCTTTTTTGGAATTATTTTGAAAATGACTCCAAATTACCATTCGTTTAAGGATCGATGAATAGAAGGAGTTCGACAAGCGTCACGACAATCGCGGTCATTCATTTGGTAGTAACAATGAAAGAGCTGATTTGAAATCACTTACCACTATCCCTGTCAAAGTTTAAATTTTATAATTTGCTCAAGATGTTTTTTTTAGTTTCTGTGATTACTATATATTAATTTCAATACAACCAACACTTTTCTAATTAATTCCTGCCTTTAATTTTTGTCAAGTAAAAAGATGTCGAAATAGTTCTTGGAAGTTTACAAGGTTAGTTGAAGTAGGAATTAGCAAAAATAAAAAGTAAAATTTTAGAGCAGTGGAGAGAGTCAGCTGTTGATTTCGCCAAAACGGACCGTTTGATTCATTTTGCTTCTCTCATATGAATGTTAGTTGAAGTAGCACTGATGAAGAGCAATAAATTTAAAATTACAGTTAAACTCAAGTTTTCTCGTCCTTCAAGATGACACTAATCTCTTCGTTTCCTTTCTATTATTATTACTTTTTTTTGGTTTTATGAATCTTAATTTTTTGCTGTGATAATGTCTTGCTGAATGTATTGCTCACATAGTCATGGATTATTATTATTTATCAAAGAATGAGATCAAATTAAACAATTCAAAAACCATAATCTGATAAAACAAATTCAGAAAATATCGAAGTGTCACAAAGACAGTGGCACTTCTTTCGGACTGTTTTGATCGTCCATTTTTCAAACTTGGAAGACTTGGAAGACTAGCGGAAGAAGTGAAACTATTAATTTGACCTTTAGTGACCAAAGTTTGTCAAACTTTATTTTTTGTCTTCATGTATCTTTGACCACCTCAACCGTGTATTTTGCATATTTTCATATACTTTGTATTTTAATAAATTTTAAAATTTTCCTTTCGAAGTAATTCGTACTCAGGTAGGATGTAATTAGCACGCTTTGAGCTCATAACCTGTCTATTCAAGACAAGTATAAGCAACGAATCCAAATAGAATAAAGTGAGGAAAAGATGAAGTCGGTTTGCGCATTTTTTGACAAACGACGCATAGCGCAAATTATTTTTGTGGTATCGCATTAGAACTATTACTGCCCTATAAGAGGTAATCGAGACTGTGAGTGGAATGGAAATGAATTAGAAATAGTATGCTGAATAGTACTGGAATACACTAAAAGATTATGTTCACTTCAAAGGTTTAGCAGAAAAAAATGAGAAGCAAGAAGGGAAGAGAAAACGTTCGAAACATTTCGAGCTGATCGATAGATAGGTGTTAGTGACAAAAGTGATGAATTATGCTAATTATTGGCTAGCAGATATTTTTAATCACAGATTATGGCAATATCGACCAACTTACTACTTTTGTGCTGCTAAAATAAGCAAGGTGATTAATTAACCAAGGTAATTTCCGCCTCATTTTTCTATTCCCCCACTTTTTTCTTTCTGATTATACAATTTTTTAATGCTATTTCAGATTTGGATAGAAATTCAAGAGTAAGATCGGATTTCATTCCCACTTTGCATATAATTTATACTTTACCGCAAAAAGCTTTAAATTGTTAAGTCTGTTCAAAGAAGTTGAAATGAGAAATGATATCTCACATGGTCAGATTGTGCTCTGAAACAAAATCCTTTTGGTATGCTTCTCAATCGATCTGAGAGAAATAAAAGTTTTCAATAGAAATGCTTACTTGAAAATGAGAAAATGTTTCATCATAAGAAAGAAGCCGCCGTTACATATCTCAATTTTAAATTTCGTTCCAATCATTCAACCATTCATTCAGTCATCATTTATGACAGCGAAACTTGATATCTGTATAAGAGACAGATGGGAAAAGTTGATTAAACTGGAGCAAAACATGAAACATCAGCGTAAACCCCTTGAAAATCAACTTTTCTTCAAAGCAATCAAATGAAACACTAGGTTGATTTGAAGATGGAACAAGTTAAATGTCTATCGTTTTGAGAGGAAAAGACCAATTGTCCTCAATTGCACTAATGCAAAGATATGAAACCTCATCCTAATGAAAGGTATTCACGCTAATCTTGATCACTTCAACATTTCATATTTTATTCATGCAAATTTTCTTTCATCAAATCTTTACTAGCTAAATGAATCGTATTGAAATTAATTGTAAAGACTAGCCAGCTGTAGAGAATATCAAATGTATCCAATATTTGAAGTATGAAAATGAAATTGATGAATTACTATGACAAAAGTTTCAGTAAACTGCAACTTTCTATGGAATTTTTAAATTTACGAAATCAACATTATTTGACAAGCAAGGTAAGTATGATAATGTGTAAATAAGGAAATAAGTTATCGAACAAAACTTCTTGTTGATGTGGTATGAACGACGACGACGACGACGACGACGGCAATGACGACGACGACGACAATAATAACAACAACAACAACAATGTATTTAATCTTTTCTCTTTTAAAATGGTATTTGTACTTTTGTAGACTTTGTTTCAGTGATAATTCAACATTTGTTGTTGAATAATTCTGAACCAATCGAAGGTGAGTACATGAAGTTCGTTATGTTGTAAAATTTTCATGTTGTGAAAGTACTTGTGGGAGGTTACCGTATCGTGTCGTTCGCTCAAAAATCATGTTTTAATTTCGAGGTTGAAACTAACAACATTTGAAAAGCTTTTACACCAGTTACTCTTTTTGAATGTTAACAGAACATGTCTTCATCGCCTTTCGCTTCTGCCTTTTCTGAACAGAAGTTGTTATCACTATTATCATAAATAACTGTGTTAATTTGCATTACAACCAAGATTATAATCATCATTATCATTGCCATCATCTCATTCTTGATAAATGTGATACTTCTTGAATCAAATCTGATTTTTTTTGTTCATATTCTCTTACTCTTTGTGTTATCGCTAAAAGATATAATAGATTTGATACTTCCGTTTTTAAAAGTTAATTCAATACGGAATAGTTTCCTACTTTATGATCAATCTCTTTTATTTGAATATGTTGCGACATCATTTTTCTCTTGAAAGCCGTAGAGAAAGTAATATTTTATTTAAGATTTAGTGAAACTGTTTGGTGGTTTTACCCTTCTTTGGACTTAAAAATCCATATGGATATTGAATTCAAATTGAATTTCTGTTTATTTATTGTGTCAGAAAAGTGACTAATTAAATGTTTCAGAAAAGTGGTCAGTTAAAAAATGAGAGTTGGTAAAATTATTTCATTAGTAATATGTCGCTTTAATCATTTTTTAAAGTAGAAATCAATTTTGTTTTAAGTTGCAAATGTTTGAAGAACGAGCACTTCTGAAAGATTACATGGATAAATCACTCGCTATAATTTTGATCTCACAGATCATAGTAATATTTGGTTAATATTGGTTATTTTAGTCTTAGGACGAGAAATACATTTTTCAGAAGTTTAATTTCTTTTAGAACTTTAAATCATGATAAGAATTTTAATTAACTAATTGCTGCTACCCTCTGCTTAAATAAATAGACAATGTAGACACCCTTTCTTCTGACCTGCAAAGAACATATGACCTCAATCACTAAACACTCCTGCTTAAATTACCGATGCTTCATTAACAATGGATTGATTGAGGTTATGTAAAGAATGAAAGAATTTGTAAACCGAAACTGATATGCGAAAGGAAATTATTAGAATTTTCAAGTTTGAAATTAGAAGATGAAAAGAAAATACAAATTTGAACATGAAAATACGTTAATTCATTGACGACAAAATTGCGCAAATCGAAATTGCGTAGAAATTGTTATTCATTGTCGTTGTAGTTGAAATACCTTTGTGATCCTTACATGAAGTGTTAAATTTTAAGCCTTGCATCTGTTTCATTTAAACATAATCAAATTTAAAGTTTTTTAGGTAAGTGTCAGTGATAAGGTGCGAAGGTACGAAAGACCCAAACGATTTGCCTCTACATATGTTTGGTAAACTTGCTATAAGTATTGAAAATCAAAAGATGAATATTCACTCCGTCATTAAATTGAAATTTAGTCAAACAACAACGATTGCAAATAACAATTTCTAATCAAGCTTCTGTGATTTTATCAATGAATATTTCAGGTATGCTAAAACTGGCATTTTCTATCATACTATGGGACGTCGTACGTTTTTCGTCAGCTGACGCCAATTCTTGTGGAAATCTTGTTCGTTGCACTATCAAACGATGTTTCTCTTCAGGTTATCCTTTTCAAAGAAAAAAAAAGGATATTGAGATAACTAGTTGGATATTTAAAAATTAAAAATGGAAATCATGTTTATAAAAATTAAAAGTAGATCGGGCATGAAATGTGATGCTAAATTGATAAGCTGCAAATGAAGATAGGCAAAACAAACCTGAAATGATTCTATCTCCGTATGATGCAAGTAGCCATGAATGCATGCACTTATACAAATTATTAATATTACATTAACCTTATATATCTATGCTTTCAGAAAAACCAAAGCAGCAATGCACACGATGAGCGCGGTTGGAATGTTTTCAACTATGGTTGATCAGTTCAGTTTTGTTTGCATTATGACAAAATGTCGTGATGCATGTACCGCATGTGAGCAGTGCAACTATGCCTTAGATCAGCTATCTAAAATTACCTCTGGTATTAAAACAAGTAATGCTTTAGTAGATATTTAATTAATTAACGAATAGGATATTCAAATTTTGCCCTTGTGATCTAATCGCTGAGCATTGTTCAGTTTTTCTACCAATGCCGTTCCTTATCACCAATACTTGATGCTTTTCTGATTTTGAAGCTATTCTACTATTAATTTTCTTATTGAATAGAGCGCTTCCTTAAATTAGAGATGCGCCTAATTTGCTGGGTATTTCCCATCAAATCCTATTTATATGACTATTTTAAACAAATAAAACAAACGATTTTAAATAAAAAGCAATTCCTAATATTGTTCCATTCCTTGGTTGAATGAGAGCCAAATTCAAAGTTCATTACGTGTATCATTATGTGCAATAGTTGACGAAAGTTAACCCATCCATGTAAACGCCATCTGTCTCTTTGAGATCACTCCCAAGTCAGATGACTATATCAATCCCTGGCAGCATGAAATGTGTACATGACAAAATTTGCGTCTAATAATTTAGAATATTCTGAAAGTACAGAATTCCGAAAAATTTTTCAGTGATGCGAAAACAGTGAAAAGAATTAGAGACAAAATATTGATGTTCAAAGGATGGTATATAAAAAGTATAGTAATAAATGTCGGAAATTTCAAAAACAGGAAAAAGTTTATTCATTTTCAGGAAACTAAATTTTGGCTGATAACATTAAATTTGAATTTAATTACCGCTGTAAATTTCATTAAGTCATGTAATAAAGCTCATACACTCTGCCGCCTTTTACTGTGTTTTCAGAAATGGTATGTCCCAAAATTGAAACTTGTTTGGAACAATGCTTCCTGGAAGATGTGCTTCATTTCAATTCATGTGCTGGAAAACGATGTAACTTTTACTGTTATGACGATGACTGTTCATACTGCACCTATGTTGCAAAAAGGATATTTTTAAGAATTTGTCGCGAAAACAACATTCCCAACTTACCGAATGTGAAATTTCATGGTAATTGTATGGATTTGTTTGAGTATGTACTTAAAGAATACCTTGCTGGTCGTAGAACATGAACCCACATGTGTCACCAGTTATTGACAACAGAAATATCATCATGAAGTTTCTGTAGAAATTTTGAAAGTGATAGTAATGTTGATGCTTAAATGTTTGCCATAAAGTGTTTGTATTGAGCCTATTCGGGATGGAATTGAAGTTAGTTGGGAAAGAAAGAAAGCGAAAGAAAAAGAAGTTGAAAAGAGTCATTCTGAATATACCACATGTAGAGATCTTTTTTTTAGGAAATGAGATGTGGAATGAAGCTCAATTTTCCTTTAAAAACGGGAAGATCAGTTTTGAGATGGAAATAGGATTTCAGATTCTTTTGTTCAAGATGAATTAATCCGTCTAGTTCCAAAACCTATTTGAACTTCGTGAAAATCAATGATCCAGGTGTAATTTTTCCTTAGCCATACGGTGAAAAGTAAATAGGTTTAGCTCTACTTATTCAAACATTCTCAACCTATTTTTATCATTTTTTTTTTTTTGTTTTCACTCGAGTTATATGTATTCACCATTCCGATTCATTTTATTTTATGAAAATTGTCGTCATTAAATTTCGAATGAAAAAACTAAGTTCCAAATATAAAATTGATTAAAATTTAACATGAAGTATGATGGTACAATACATTGCATGAGTTCAGAAGACGTTCTTTGACTTGGATAAATCTCTAATTTCAACATTAATTGCTTTCTCTTTTCCCTGTCCCACTTTACCTCTTTAAATTTGCAAGTGTCATCTCGCCAGCTATTAAACCAAAATTTAGCCAATGATGTCTTCGTCTCTTATCCTTATTGCTTTGCTACGGTCCACAAACTTTTTTTGAACTTTAAAAATACACATTCTGCATTACTTCAGCTTCTTGTTTCCGTTTCTTTTACGAGAATTTTATTAGTGCCTACAAGCACCAATGTAATCTTCTTTTGAAGTTGACACGATGTTGACATTCCCAAAGTATGACGTAATCTCTTGTCTGTCAATACTCTATTCCAGTCCCACACCCCAACTCCTTAATTGTCATCATTTCAGTCTTGCTCCTCTGTCTATGGGTTTCTTTTCTATGAATAATATAATTTAGAAAAAGTTTAATAGCACGATTGTGCCAATTCTCGCATTGCTACGCTGCCATTAAAAGGCATACAAATAAAAGAGAAAGCTGCCAGACTTTTTGCAGAAGGGCCGATCTCTTCTTAATTTACAAAAAATAAAAGATATGGGTAAGATGCTTAAAAAAGACTTAACATTTTATCTCATATGAAAACTTTATGAACTGTCAATTTATCTTTCGTTAAAATTAAGACAAGGTTAATAGGTAACAAAATTCCACGATTAACTCATCAAAGTCAAGGTGCTAACAGTGTAATTATTAGTGATTAGGTGTCAAGATACTAACAGCTTAATTATTAGTTGGGTCGATCTTCACAGAAAGTAAATTTGCATACGCACTACATAGCATGGCAGAAAAATAGATAAATTGTCTGAAAATTTTCATTTATCAATAAATTGTTTTGAACATGTGCAATATCTAAAATCAAAATAATTAATACAAATTGCTAATAAAACAAGTTGCACAGGAAACGATTGCATAGCTGAAAGAAATTAAAAAATCGAAGAAAACGATTTTAAATTCTCCTGCACAAAGTCATAGTTACTAGTTCATCACGAAAAGGTGTTGCTGTAATTGGACCAAGTATACAAGTATTCATAAAAAGAAACATAAATCAGAAATCTGCTCTTCATTTGGATTTCTCCAAAGTTCCAGAATAATTTTTGGTTTCTGACTTTTCGTGGTAAAATTGGATTTATCTGAATAAGCTAGAATTTTTCATTAAGTTGAACTTAAAAAGAAACTTATTCAAAAGAGATTTCACATTATGAACCATATCAGAAGCCATTAGCAAAAGAAAGAGAGAGAGAGAATGTGAAATATATCGAACTATTTATTACTTATGAGAAATATGACCTTGGGAAAACGAATATATTTGAAAAAGAGCATTAGTAAATCCTTTTGTTCTAGACAAAAACATGTAAAAGGAGATAAGCCTAGTAAAAATGTTACCATCTGGTAAAAACTTAATTAAACAATACAAATCTAAACGAAATATTAGGATGACTGGGATGAAAATTCTTTTCAGAAAGTCTTTTGGGAGATACGCTTGAATTTTATTGATCATCACGACTCTAAATAAGGATAAATTAAGATAAATATTTAGCATTTAAAGTAAGTTAACGTCTATTTCACAAATAGCACTAGTCTAAATAGGCGGGAATTAAAATAGTAATAATGAAAAGGAAGGTTCTGACAGTTACTTCCAAATTGGTTAGAGATAGAATTGAATATGGGTTTGGTTGTGCAGTTTGGAAATGGAGAAATTTCTTGATGTTAAATAATACCCATAACAGTATTTTCTGGATTATATAACACCTCTCTTTGACTTGTCCAAATTTGTTAAAAGAGTGAGTGGTATTTGAGAGAGGGAGGGTTATTGAGGGTTTTGTTGATGAAGAAAGTAGAAGAAGAAGAGAAGAGTTGAGGATTTCTTCGGATAATCAATCAAAAACTATGCAGTTTATGAATGCTTGTGATTTATAATTTTCAGTGATAAATACATGAATTATGGAAATATTGACTGCAAATGAGTAATGGTTAAAAGATGTGTAAAAGCAGATTTTAATAAAATTGAAAAAGAGAAAAATCTTTTTGAAAGGAGCTACTTGAGGTATCCTTCTATTTTGGATTGCAATTCTCGAAAACTCCAAACTGAAATACTATAAACAAATAAAGAAAAAAGACGGAATTTTTCACTTCTTCCAACTTCACTAAAGAGAAAAAAATTATCGCTTTTATCATACAGTCCATTGAAATATCCGGTTTTCTCAAGTTCTTACTAAATGTGACACATTATGCAAACGCTATTATTAATTTGTCATTTCATGTCTTGTTTTACCATTTCGACGACTCGAGAAAATTCAGGAAAATTTTGTTACAAGGAAGCAGAGTGAATTGAATGCACGAAATGAGCATCCAAAACATGGATTGAGAAAAAGAAAATTGTTAGGATTTATATTCTACTCAAAACAAATGAAATTTATTCGTTACATCGTAATTCTACAAGTTTTCGCACCATTTGTTATTCCAAAAAATCGTCGTGAAAAAACTATAGCAATACAAGCCTACGGTAAGTTGTGAAGATGAAAATTCAGTCAAGTTTGATATTTGCTGATAATTGACAAGAAAGCATACTTTTATAGCTTGCTGTTTATTGTTACATAATAAAAGTTGAGATTTATAAGTGACCAGAAAAAGAGTCATTTGTGCAAAAATGGTCAAGTGGAAATGATTCCGCAACTGGTCAAATTTACATGAAAACAGTACTCTCCAACAATGTAATGATAGGAAGACATAGAGAGTTCAAACACCACTAATTAATACCTTGTGACTGAAAATAAAATATGATGACCATACATAGCATGTGCCAGAAGGATGTTGGAACAAATAAAAAAATAGTAAAGTGGACTTCATTTGGCGAATTTTGTCACTGAACCATAAAGTGACAGAAGCGCTAGGGTGAAATGTATTTAGCAAAATATACATTTATATAGTATTGCTTTGACTGACATATGCAAGTAATTAATTTTTTAATATTTTGAACCAAATTTCTATTTGCACTTCATTTTCTGTCTTTTACAATATTATCATGAATAGTAAAAACCTATTCTTTGCTATAATGATATCTGTCCTTTCCTTTACCATACCAATCCTGCAATTCATATCAGAGTCAGATGAAGATATATCATAATAGAGAGAGTTCTACAATCATTTGTTACTTTCCGTCAGAAATTGAGCAATTTATTGATAGTTAACTGCATTGAATTATCAAGTATCTATGGGAGCTTACGAAAGGAATTCTGTAATTTATTAGCCATTTGATGGTGAAATTTTGAAATTGACATTTCTAAAAGAAATAATTAAAACGAAACAAAACTGAATTTACTCCATTTCAAAGTAAAAGATTCACTTTGACTCCAAGCCTTATTAAAAACTTCTACAGCTGTTTATTTTTTCCAATTACAAATGTACTCACAATGGCGGAATTGTTATTCTGGTTGTATGCACTAATTGACGTGCAAGCTTGCGACGAAGTGCTATCCAAATATTTTGCACGATTTCGCTGCGGATGTTCAACTTTTACATCCTAAATGAAATGAATAGACTGTTAGAATAGTAAATTTATTGAGATTTAGGGAAAAAGTTCGGTGTGAAGAAAAATTAATATTGAATTTGGCATATTTCGCTTAAATCAAAAGGTCAAGACTTTTGACCGGTAAAATTTCTAGAAAGGTAAGCAAAATTTAACCTTTTCCAACTTTTTTTGCCCTTCATTTTCTGAAACTCAGGGAAACATTAGGTTATGCAAAACGATAACTATTTTCAGTTCAAATTTGATTTTTTTCATACATGTAACACCACCGGAACGTACTAAGAACGGTGGCAAAAACCAGCAACACTAATGAATCAGGACCAAGAAATACCAAGCCATCAAGGACACTAGTGAACCAAGGCCAAGAATCACCAAGCTGCTAAGATCTAAAATCACTAATAGGTTGAAATGATAAATAATAACGTCATCCATCGTATCGGATGAAATTAGTAAACAGTTCAATTCTTTTAATGCTAATTACCCGAACAATATGGGATCCACAATGTTCTGTTTGGGTCATATGGTCCAAGACACAAAATATCAGTTTTGTTCCACTTTTTCTATCTTGTACAGGTGAGATGTATTACTGCATCATTTACGAAAGAAACGCTAGAAATGGATCGAACTGACGTTTCTTGACAAGTCGCGCCGTTACAGTGATGGTCACTTCACGTCCGTCAGCGTGCTCTAGAAAGCGAGTAACATTCTCGCGCAACATTCGCTTCACGTTTCTTACCGATCGTTCCATGATTGCAAAACAGTGTACAGTACACCGCACATACCATGATGGGCTTTTAAATGGTATACTGAAATACAAAATTTGCATGAACATAAATTTCTTGTAGATTCGTAATGGAAGTTTTTCTAAACGTTTTGCGCAAAAGTTCTTAAAAAAATTCAAGTGGTGATCGATCTCCCGAAGGAGAAAGTACTTAGAAATAGAGATTAAAGCGACGACGAATCTACTGGAAGCTAGAAGCTTTAAACACTTTTTAAATGTTGTAGCCCTTTTAAAGCGGAAATTATGTAAAGACTTAAAAATTTAGTCATTCTTAAATAAAGAAACCGAAAATGTGTAGCGGAAAACTGCGAATAACATTTACTCTAAACGAGTTCAATTAAAATAAACACCGAATTGATGTCGAATATCGCATTTCGCAACTCTGGTATATTTGTCATTTGTTATTTTGATTTTGATACATCTGGATTGCCATTGGTGCAAAGAAACGTCTTATTTCGATAATGAATTGGTAATTGGCGAAATGAAAGAAATGATTTTGACAGATGGAATTCACTGAGTTATTTTCGATGCGATTATAACCTCCTAAATTTTAACATCACTATCTCATATTTTAAGCAAATAGCTTAAAATTCAGGTTTTGAAGGCGGGACATGAAACCTGATCAATGTCAGTATCAGAAACTGATAAATATGATCGAAAAAGATGGAAAGGATATCCGCATATTTGCAATTGTCTACTTGTATGTGTAATACAAACGAAAGCTTGATTTTTCTTCACCGAAGCAGGCGAGAATAATAAAGAAAAGATAAGACAGAATGGATTTGAAGCATTTCTGATAAATTTATCACTGAAAGAAATTTCTGAAAAATGCTTAGAAATGTTTTATAGGCATACGTTCCAAAAGTTTCAAAAATTTGAACGGAGGAGTAAAGGGTTGCCCATATTATCATGATTTAAGTGACTGCTTAAAATGATAACGCTTGCTTACGTATATCAGGTTGTATGTTGAGGTATACATTTGACCATTTTACATCTCAAAGCTGGTATTGCGTGATATAGGAAGTCTACTGCATCTTCTGAAGTTACGTAATTCAGTCAGTGAGGGGATGAAATTGGTTTAGACAAAAAAACAATCGATAAATTTTAAGAATAGGAGAATGGAGAGAAAATCATGGTGACATCAACATATCTCAGTATATGATGAGAAGTATAAACTCAGTTAACTTAACTTATAGTTCGAGTTATGCTCAGTGATGTGGACAAGTAGGTTGGACAAAAAAAGATGCAAAGGATATCAGAAAGTTTGCGAAGTGACTCGAATTCATCTGGTCAACTCTTGACCAAATAATACAATCTGTTGTGCAGTAATGAACTGAAGTGAACTGAAGCGCTTTGAAATTTGTAATGCACGTTCCACGACTCACTAGAAAAAATACTGTTATCCAATCACTACGAGTTGATTCATGAATTACAGACATATGCAAAAACGTCGATAAAAAGGCCAAAGATGCGATCTGAAAAAAGTGCCTATACCGCATTTTTAAAGATTCAAGTGACAGGTGATTCCAAATGATAGATAAACAATGAAGTGATTTTACGAATGAATTGTCTAATTTGCAAAGTATGCTGGTACAAGACTGGTTTGTTTCGAGCAAATGCATTAACGACACTGCATATCTGCAGCATAGAACTAAGAGTCAAAAGTTACAAAGGGTTGAAGGTCAAAAGTCACGAATGGTCAAAGGCCAAAAGTCACGAACTAGTAAAATGCAGATTTAAAGAACCAGCGGCACATTTTTTGTTTAAGCAATTTTTTTTAAATTGCACATTTTTCAAACTCTAAATTGTGATGTAGACCATTTGTTTTATAAGAATAAATTTGCGTGCAACTCTGAAGTGATATAAATTTTCCTTTTAATGGATTTCTTATTTCATAAATTTTTTTAAAATGAATTTCCTATTCTACAAACTTCAAAGCTTCCAGGAAAACTCCAACTTGTCGGTGACTAGAAATATGGACTGCATAGTCTAAAATAACTAAAACTGATTTAAAAGTCCCTCCCAAGTAGTATGTCAGCACCGCCAGCATTTTTCAAACGGCGCACACCAAGCAAAAGCTATCACCAGCAGACGTGCACAAGTATTCATGCAGGAATTGTATGCAGGAGAGATGAGACGCAAGTGTGGCATATCAGGACAAGAGATAGAAGTGTGAATGAGGTGAGTTAATAGTGGCGACAGGTAGCTACATGGGTAGTGGGTTGTTTCAGTGGGAGATTCAGATTGCATTGCTTCGTTTTAAGAGTTATGGGGCAGAAAGAATTACGCTTTGAAGGATGCAACTTCTTCAGACAACGGCTTGCTTATTCATTGCTAAGTGGTCATTCAGTGACCATTTCCGAGATACGTTCTCTTGATGATGAGCCAGGAATAAGAGGTACGTTCTCATCTAACGTTCATTTATTACGTAATATTTGATAGCTGAAGTAAATCACTTCATTCTTTGACGGACAACTCATATTCATTAGGTTGACTTTGCAACGGTTTTAGTAATGGTTTTTTTTGGTTGCATTTTTGCATCTCTTTTTTTGCCTGGTTTGCATTTTTTGATTTTGAATTTCTAGGTTTTCCAAATTTTTAGAATGTAATTTCATCTAACCACTATTCTTTCCTTTAAAAATCCTATAGATTATTCTTTTTAGATTTCGAGTCGAAACTTTTGTTATTATTGGAAAAGATAACTAATGGTACACGAATCAAAATCAATCAAACAGGTTCAGCAGTGCATTTTTTCTTACTTGCTTTGTATATTTCCTCTAAACTAAATCGATTGTAGGCTTAAATTCTTCTTTTCAGGTACCGAAGTTGTATTTTTACCTGGTATGATCACGGGCGGCAAACTCACTTTTGATTGTGGTAGTGACCGATGTATAAGGTTGATTTTACCTGGCCTCTGACACTTCTCGATTTAAATTTGTTCACATTAATGGATGATTTCTGGTGTTTTTAATGGATAGTCTTAGTTGTTAATTATTTTTGAGTGGTTTACTCTTTTGTTTAGTCCACAGATATGCGATCATCAACTTTGAGAAGAACATACCGTCGCTGATAGGATTACAGCATTATTCTTACCTACTTTTGAATTGCTTCCAGTATCCTTGTCATTGCTGTATCACTATTCTTCTGTAATTTTCGTTTGAATTATTCTATATTTTACAGTTACTACTTGGAACCTTTGTTGATGCTTGCTCCTTTTTGTAAGTATCCACTTAGCGCAAAGTTGCTAGGAATAACCAACGCTCCATATGAGTTAAGCGTTGATGCCATTCGTGCAACATGGCTTCCAGTTTTTAATAAATTTGTGTTCGCATCTGATTCGCCAGAAATTAAGGTTCATTTGAATTTGAAATAATTTAACCACTTTCGATAATGCTAATTAGTGTGGGAATCTGAGTGTCATAGTATTATTGTCGGAGAAATGAAATACCTAGATTGTCGCCCGAGGTTACAAGCCGGATGGTGGTGGATGTGTATTGTTGACTGCACCAACAATAAGAACCTTTCGTCCTGTACAGGTGTCGTCTTTTTTTAAATTTTTCTGTCTTTTTATTACAAAATGTTTTTTTTGTTGTGCCAGGACATTCTTCAGTTTTATAAAAAACAGTTACACCACATCCTGTTGGTTTTTATTTTCTTAATTCTGCGTTTGTAAATATATGAGCATTAATCTTTAAAATTTGTACTTTTTGCTATAATTTAGTGCAAAACGATGGGTAAAATATGTAAAATACGAGGAGTCGCGTCTATTTCCAAAGTCTCTCCATCTATAGCACATCGTATGATTGACGCAGCAAAAGAAACTCTTCGTGATTACATTGCTGACATTTATATCACTGTTGATCAAAGAAAAGGAACATCTGGTGGAAGGTATTGGTAATTTGTCATTTGGACTTTTTTTTTTTTCTCAGAGGGCTTTTTCGTTTTTAAACATAGGGACTTCTGAACAATATTAGTGTTGTGTACGTGCAAGATTATTTTCAGCAAATGAGTATCGGATATATTCTAGTCTTTTTATTGAATTTACGTTGCGCATATTGGCAACGAACAGTTTGCTTCTCCAGGAAATGGAAGCGAAAAGCAAAAGAATAATTAAATGTGAAGTATAAGTAGTGTAAATACTGTTAACAAATTTTAATAGTCCATCACCCAGAATAGTTTCAGTTTGGAGTCTTTACTTAGAAAAAAAAAGAAAAAGTAAATTTCTGAACATCAGTCTGCTTTATCTAAATAACGTTTAATGATTGACTCTTTAGTTCACCTGGCTTTGGTCTTTTTTTAACTGGCGAGACTACAGAAGGAATCGTTTATCATGGTGAAGCCGTGTCAAAACCGAAAGGTGAGCAAGGCAACCCGGTTGTGCCAGAAGACATTGGACACATGGCTGCATGCCAGTTGTTGGATCAGATCTTTGCAGTTAATTTCGTTTCATTTCATTGTTAGATTATATTGGAAAATCACTGCTGCCACTTGGCAGTATTCACTTAATAGTTATAATATTTGCAGGGAGGATGTGTTGATATCACAGCTCAAGCCCTAGCCGTAACTTTCATGACGCTTTGCGAAAAGGATGTCAGTACATATCTGTTTGGGCCTCTCTCTGCCTACTGGTTAGTATCATCTGCTTTTCTGGAAATGTGTTGATTGCTCCTTTACTTTTCTAAATAGCAAATACTTCCGTGCTTCTGATCATGGCTTCTTTTTTGAATATTTCACTCGTTGCTTATAAAGAAAGACGTTTTCCATTTTCTTGGAACATACGCCACAGTTTTCTACAAAAAACTCAAACTCTCTGTCAGCAAACATCCAGTATTGCATACGATAGTTTATATATCAATGTGCTCTAATTGAATCAACGGGTGCAAACTGATTTATTAATTTTGTCAAAATCTGCTGCGTACTTTGTTTCTTTTTTTCTTTTTTGTATTTTTCAGTACGTACACATTGCGGAACTTGAAGAAGTATTTTGAAATAATGTTTAAAATAGACGTTTGGAACGAGCCGGGCGCAGATAAAGAACAGAGATTAGGCTCCAATGAGAAGGTACTGATGACTTGCATGGGTATTGGATTTAGTAATTTGAATAAAATTGTATTATGATTTGAACCCAACATTACATTTAATTTTGATAAACTTACTTGGTTTTCAGTTTTCTCTGATATGTAGAATATGAATTATTTCAGTGGTGTATTGTTTTTTTTTTTTTTTAATTTGGAATTCGATATTACTATAACAAATTATGGTAAACGAAGTTGAGTACATATTGTTCTGCTACTGAGTAGCATTGTTGTGTATTTTGTTTTTTTGAATGGATTATTGATTGCAATAAAAATTTTCGCATTTAAAATTTGTTCTATGTTTTACTGTTTCAGTCAGTGATTTGTTTTGCTTATTCATTGAAAAGGAGGGCTCTCAAATAGTCAATAGTCAAATGAATTCCATTATCAGGTTGATGGAAATGTCAGTGCTGCCGTGGGCCGATTTCCTGATAGAATGTTCAGGCGTAAATGGTAAAGCTGATACATCTGTGCCGGTCGAATCTGAGTGGGAATGGCTTAAACAGCTGTGTGAACTGGCTGGTGAAGATTGCTGTTCAGAAGTTAATAATTCATTCCAACAAGTAGCACTAACTCTAAGGTTGTTTCCCCTTTTGTCTATAAGTCTTTTACTTCAATAATAAGCTGGCATCAGGTTCAGTTTAAACAACTTGAAAAGGTCTGTGGTTGTGGGAAAGTTTGACGTCAGGGCAGCTACTCATACCTGTTGCATTTTATCCCGTATTTACTAACTCCAGACATCGATTAAAGTCTAATGAATTTGGAACCGCAATTTTTCAAACAATGATAATCACTGTAATCTGTTCGCTACACTTCGTATCTTTTACACAGGGTGACTGTTTCTTGAGTTAAGGCCTGTCACAGAACTTCCAAAATTTGCTTCCGTAATTATGATTATATGGGTAGTAATGTATTGTAGAGAAACGCAAATTATTTCTGTAGGTTGGATGCTAGCAGTTATTTTTTGAAGCTAAATTGGACGGAATCTTTCTGTACAACTGGTCCTGGAGTGATATCCAGCTTGGGTTCTGCATTTCAGCATTCATGGCAAAATAATGAAACACTTTGTTCGTTGTATCATAGTTTCTTCGAACGCTGTTTGAGGTACGACGATGTTACTGTTATTGATGCTTCTCAGTTTTTTCTAGTTTAGGATAGAAAGTATGGGAAAAGAAGCTAATAACCTGAGATAGTATTGCTAATTCATTAATTGGTGGTGGTCAACACCATGACTTTATTTCTTTATGTTTCAACGATATAAATTGATTTGAGGATAGACTTAGCAGTGAAACTGTGCTCGGATGTCAGATATCCATTTACATTCAGGGGATGGGCAGTCAATGAAGATGACCCTGCCTGCGTAAGCATTTCTCTTTTGTTTTAATTTCAACTCTTTATGGTATAACTACTCTATATTATTAATTTACATGTGTTACATATGTTTCATTATTATTGCGAAAATTGACAGGAATTTCGCTGCCTTTAACGTAGTGAATTGCAGTTCTTGTATGAATACTTATCTGGGGGAATTTATGATCTAGCTATAGAAATTCCTATATGGTCCCTTATCCTCTTAAAATATAGTTCCGCTGTACCTCTTGATTAGTATTTATAAATTGCAGATAACCGTCACGTTGTCATACGAAGAATGGGATACAAAAAAAAGCTTTCAGCTGTGCTTGATGGTTGATTGGTCAGAGCCTAATACTTTTCCACGTGGACTTACTTCTTCGGCTCCAGAGTGCCTTCAAGGCTTGCGACTCGATGAATGGGATTCGTCAAGTGTATTTGCTGATAATTTGATTCGAGTTTTCTGTAATATGATCTCATGAAACTTTGTTTGAATATTCATGTCACATGATTGTAATGATTTTAAAAAAAAGAAAAAAACCTGTAAGACTTTAGGAATTGTTTCAAAATTGGCTTCAAAATGACAGGATGTTGTTTCAATGAAAAATGAATTAAATGATATGGAATTCGATTATCAGTTGAAAAAAATTTGGGATAAAATAGGATAGTGAGGGAATAATGGCTGAAGTTTTACTGTGCATTAATTCATAGCATAAAAGTTTATTTATTGCGAAATATTCTATTTGAAGTTTATTAAGCAGTTAATACGCAGTCCTGCCCAATACGATCTTTTCCGTTTTGCCGATTTTTATATTTTAGGATTAGTCAAGAGAACAATTTGCATTCTACTTGTTTTGTGTTAAAAGGAAGCTTCTGTAACACAAAAAACTGTTCATGTCGGGAAGAAAGGAAAAAGTGGCAGTACCCAGAAATCCGGTGATCGTAGCGAGACATCTCAAGGAAGCAAAAAATATTATTTTTGAAAATGGTCGAATGAGTAATGACGATTTCACCAATGAATTTCATTCTCTACCGTGCAAGATTGAATACGATGGACCAGCAAAAGTATCACAGTATTTTGTTACGGAGGAATTGGAAGGTGGCTTTTCTTGTTTGTCATAAAATTGTAGATTTCTATACATAGCAAATATAAGAAAATTAGATCTACTTGTTATTGTGACATTGCTAACGAAGTGGGGCTAGCAGTACTGCGAGCTATTCAGTGAGAAAGAGCATTGACTATTATTCTTTCAATGTTTTTAGCTTCTTTGGAGTATAGAATCTTTGAACTTATTGTGCTGAAATGGTAAGAGAGTTTTAGTAGCATTGAAGATTGAATAATTTATAAATGTCAAGCGTGGTAAAACTTTAGAGAGGCAAGTTCGATTTCCGCGAAGTTTTCCATAGCGTTTGATCACTTTACTGAAACGTGTGGTAATATTTTGTAGATAATCAGAAAGTCGCAACATTTAGAGGGCGCATTCTGAATGGAGTGCAGCAACAGTTTCCAGACGCCTACCGCTTGTATATTGCTGTAGAAAAAGAAGACAGAGGTTTGCAATTAATTTTCGTTTTTCTGTGAAGTTGTCAGTCTTATTAAAGATTGTACGATTATATTTTTCCCAGTGTCTGAACTTGTTTCTTTTTCATCGCGAAGAAAGGAACGTTCAGCTGCTGAAAATCGTTTAAAAGTTGACAGTGGAATTCAAGAATTTGCAGATAACAGTCGTGTTTTTGAAGTTAGTGGTTCAGCAGCGTCATTTACGCGGTGGGAATATGATCGTAGTAGCAGTTATCAGTCACCTCTTGTTCGAGCAATCGGCTACCTCAATATTGCGGAAACATTTGCTAAGGATGATGATTGACTAGGCATCTTGAAATGATTTCATTTTGGTCTCCACTGTAAAAATGTTCAGTCAATCCTGCTTACTCAGTTACGATGTCAAAATTAGGCAGTTATGAAGAAAGTTTAAATCATTTGGGTTTTTGCTTATTGTATCTTTTGTTTGTCGTGTTCAGAGAGTTATGATGAAAAATTCAATGAAAGCAATCAAGATTTGTACTGTTCCATCGTTAAACTCAAACCTCCTATTTCAATAATTTTGGCGGAAATTTTTCAAACAAATTCGAACTTTTCTTCAATTTTGTATGCCCAATGAAATGTCAGACCACTTAACGCATTTTAAGGTGATGATACTACAACGTTGGACAGATCCCCTATTTGAGCTTCCTCAATGCTAACCGAGGCGGCAGCTGTTAGATTATCCTTTTTCATATACCCCATATACCCTTTAGTTTAGCACCGATAGATTAAGTTGCTTATCCTTAGTCAGCCAATAAATATTTTAAACTTGATTGGGGTGGTAGTTTTGAATCCTTATCGAGGTTCTGATCATCTACAATTTCATGTGAACTGTGAAAATGAAGCAAAGGGACGAAATTTGTTCCTTCAAACAATATCCATAGAAATTTACAGGCTTTTTTTATGCTGCCCATATTTATTCCCACGGGATGTTAGCAAAAAACGTCATTTGGCATGAGTGCTAATAACAACGTCAGCTGTTATCATGAATGTCGCAAGGAGCATTATTTTGCTTCTTTTGTGCCTTCATACGAAAGATTTGGTATGTCACCAGCCAGCAGTTATCACATTGGCATGATCGTTAAACAGTTTCCCACTTTTCAAGAGAAAATACAAATGTGAGGGTAGATTGTGAGTCAGTTTAAGGCTTAAACATTTTTCAAGACCTAGACTTTAGGCTTGATAAATCAGAGAAAGTCTACTTTACGCTACTTATTGAGATGGAAAGCATAAAGGGTGGAAAGCGAAATAAATTTCTAATGTAATTTTCTGTTACAACTTTTCAGTGCAGTTTTTATTGCTATGATATAACGGTACTGAGTGGATGATGTTATTTGCAGGTATGTGGAGAACCACTGAGTTTGCTAGTGGGCGCTGGTTCAGCAATCGCTGCTTCACTAAGCATTTTCAGTTACTATGCTCGATGTAAACTTTTCGAATGTTGTGACAGTTATTGGGTACGAGAAGATTATACAGGTAATGTTTGTTCGGTGTGTGAATACTTCCTGTTCGTTAGTTATTCTATGTTTGGGTTTTTTTTTTGTCAAAAAGTGTTTCAGTTTATGTTTTATACAAATTTATCAGTCGGTGTTATATGTTCCTGCTGTTTTCGATTCACATTTGTTCGTAATGTACATTGCTTTTTTTAAATATGCACATAGTGATGAGTTATTCCCACAACAGAAGGACTTTTTTAAGATAAGCTTGTATAGTCCGATTTTCATTTCTACATCCTTTAATGAATGGTTTCGTCATGAAAGATAACCCCTGATGATTTCATTATTCCTTTTTTGAAAACTATCAGACAGGACGAAATGACAGTATGGAAGCCGATTTAATTATCAAGCGCATGATAATTTGTGGATCTAATCACTATGATATGTTTCAAAATTGTATTAAATAGTGGTTAAAAACAAGGTAATATAAATGTTTGCATATGTAGAAAGCAATGGCTATGAAAATGTTTTCAGTATTAAATGAATAGTGCATAGATTAAACATATCTTTGTTTCAAAGCTTAAATTATAGGTTTACAGCATTCTCTGCGTACACGGTTATATGGGCAGCATCTGGCTAAGGAAACTATAATAACAGCTGTAATTGCACATTGGAAAAATCCGTAAGTTCATTTTTTCCAGCTTATTGTGATGAACACGAATATTATTTTAAAGTGTCTTATTTAAAGGGATTTTTAAGGTGTCTTTTGACGTACTTTAATATGGATCATAAGCTAGGAAATTCCAAATCCTTTTCCTTGCTATACTTCCAGAAATCCTAAAAAGGCTTTGGTGATGTCATTTCATGGATGGACTGGTTGTGGCAAAAATTATCTTAGCTCGATAATTACCGAGAATTTATACAGGTTACTGTTTAGAAAATTCCTTTTAATTCAAAGTTTAGGTGAGTTTTTCCTTCATGATTGGTCATTATATCTCTTTTTGTAGGAAAGGAATGAAAAGTGACTATGTTCATGTTTATGTTTCGACGCTACATTTTTCAAACTATTTAGAAATACCACTTTATCAGGTATAATTTACTTTTCATTTTCCTGTAACATATAGAATTCGGTTAATACGGTTTTGGTTAATATTTGGATAATACGAGGCATTTTAATTTATTTGGGACGTATAGGTGCAGTTACGTTCATGGATACAAGGGAATGTATCGAAATGCGAAAGAAGTTTATTTGTCTTTGACGAAGTAGACAAAATGCCTGCTAAAGTAATTGATGCCGTGAAGCCTTTTATCGACCATTATGAATATTTGGAAGGTGTTGATTTTCGGAAAAGTATTTTTATTTTTCTCAGGCAAGCCCTTTGCTTTGTTCTATATTAACATTTCATCATTTAGTTTTCACTTTCATTACTTTACAGTCCAAACTGATTTCATTTCCAGCATTCTAGAATGCATGCTGTAAGTGCACTTGTTATTCATCTTCAGCGATAAGTAATAAGTGTAAGGCATCCAACAAAGAAGCCATCAGTGATAAAATCGGAATTCACGGACTTCGAAATGACTGGTCCTGAGTCTAAAATTTTTGAGTTTCGAAAATTTTATAAGCGTGTTATCTCTGAAGTAAATTTGGTAATATATTGCTGCTTGACTGAGCGAGTTGATATGTGTAGTTTTTCCCAAAGGTTGCAAAGTGTGAGTCCACCGTTTTTTTAAGTAAGAAATAGACTATTTACTCTAGCAGGTTTCAAATTCTTCAAATAAAATTCAGAGCTTTCTACTCATTATTCAGTCATAATACAGCTTTATGTATATTGAAGATCTGTGATTCAAATAACATTTGCAGTAATTCTGGAAGTAATGAAATAACTCAGAAAGCACTACAGCATTATGAAGATGGAAAAATAAGAGAAGCAATAACATTGAAGGAAATGGAGAATGTTGTCATGGCAAGCGCATTCAACACTGAAGGTAAGTTTTCTTTTCATTTTATCTCACTTCCGTACAGAAAACTTGCCATAATACGTAAAAAACTATTTAAAGTAGTAATTAGATAACTGGTTGAACAAATAGAAGTCTTAGAAGTTCCAAAACAATTGCAGGATACTATTATACTATAAAACAGAATATTATTTTCACGTTCTAGTGCGCTGTTTTACGTCTCAAAACACTGAACTTTTTGTGTCTGCAGCAGTTTGAAAAGCACCCTGTAAAATAAGTAAAAGTGTAGAAAGTAAACTAAACGCGTACAAGTTAATTCAAAATTTAATTCAAAATCATTTCTAATTACTGTTTCAATTTCTCAAACGCTTCATGAGAAAAGTATTGTGAGAAAGGTACAGTCTATTATATAATTAATAAAGATGTTATGAAACTTCAGGCGGGCTAAAAATGAGTGAATTGATCTCAGCACACTTGATTGATCACTTTGTTCCTTTCCTACCCTTAGAAAGAAGACATATATTGCTTTGTATCCGAGATTATATGTTTTCTCATGGATTCACACCGACAGATGAAAGTATCACTGCTATTGCTGATTCTTTGCAGGTAGTTTGCTCCTGTTGCCACGAAAAAATCTTAGCTATTAAAACCAGGATGTTGAGCATACAGAGTTTGGCTAAATGGGCGTACTTTGTAGTAGCAATCGAACCATCCGGTGATGACGATTAACTAATGAAGTCTTCTTTCAAAACCATCGAGAGAGGGTCTTTTCCGAGATATTAGAAAAGCATTTAGAGATTGAAGTCTCTGACTTCAATCTCTAAATGCTTTTCTTGATAGCATAAAGTACAGAAAACGTCCTAATTCCCAGAATGGACTAAATTTATTTGTTTTCAGTACTTCCCTAAAACAAATCCAATCTATTCTTCATCTGGTTGCAAACGGGTTGCTCAGAAAACTGAGCTGTTCATATCTGCAGAGCGCGAAAAAGATCGACAGCGTTTTCAGAACCTTCAAGATGACGATGCACTATAGATTGTTTTTTAGGAATACCTTTCTCTTCTATGTTTTAATTAAATTCACTTCCAAACTCTATTTCATGCGTCCTTTTCCCCAACTATATTAGATTTCGAAATATTCCCTGCCTCAAAATTCCTATAATCGAATTTCTAACAGTTTTACGGCAATTTCATAAAAGATCGCTAGTTTCACTGGAAATCATGCGTCAGTTGGAGATACTCCTAGTATTATTATCTCAAATCATCAGTCTTTTTGAACGGAAAGAACCTCAGACGATGAATTCATATATTAGCAGTAAGCGTACAGACAAAGCACTACGGTTAATATATTTTACTTAAATTTTACTTAAATGTATTTTATGTAATGTCCAAGCTTCACTTAATTTTTCCACTAAACAACAGCCAGTAGGGCGGAAGTTATTCTTCATACAACTAAATATTTCTTTTTTTAAAATATACATCCTACAACACTATTTCCTTGTTTTCTAATGTAACAGCGGTGGTTTTAAAACCTTTTGTATTTACTTTTATATTCAAATAAAGCGTATGAAGGCGTGAACTTTATAGCATTTCATTAATTGATTCACTTGGTGAAATATCATCATAAAAAAAAAAAATCATAAAAATATATCTCAAAGTAGAAATGAAATAAAAACCCGTTAAAAAAGACAAAAGTATTCGCCAAAACGGCTCACAAGCTATTTACAAATGAGATTCAGACATATAAATAAAAACCTATTAAGGGTTGGTAGCGAATTATCAAATGCTAAGGTAAAGTAGCATATTAAACTTACAGCAAACTCTAGCTAGTCATTCCACTGAGGTAAGCTTAGAAGGCCTGGAAATGTTATGGAAGAGACGTAAGTTTGAAACTGTCCTCCCTTCAGCAATATCCGCTTCCATTGACCATCTCGATATCATTCAACATATTTCATTCATCAACTGGAAATCTAATGAAAACCTCATTATACGAATCAAATTTGCCACGAATCCCAATAATTCTAAAAGCCTAAATTTTTAGGCTACGAAATAGGTGTAGCATGTGCAGCAAATGCTCGAATCGCCCGCAACCGTTCAACAACGAGTCCGATGTAGGGTGGTCCCTTTTCCTCTTCTTCACGTCTCCAAACATTTACCGATAGTTGTGCCCGTAAGATTAACTTCCGTATAAGAACAGCAGCCTGTTGATCCGGCAAAAAAGCGCGAGAGATCGCCAACCACAGCGCAATTTCTTTACGCGCATGAACAGTTACCAACAAATGTTCATCATCTTGTGGTACCACCTAAATGTGTTTTGTGTGAGGAAAAATTCTTTTTCATTCTTTTTCAAACCACTTTTTTTTTCAAAGCATTCTTTTCCTTCCCGCATCAGTAAACGAACTCAGCGGAAAATTAGGGGAAACCGGGACGAAATACAAGTTTATAACAACAAAATTTGTCCAAATGCCAATTACAGTTTTCTATGAGAATAAGGAACGACTCCATCTCAAATACCTTAAAGTTGTATTTAAAATCCAAAACCTCTTTTTTTTTCCGGCATCAGTAAATGAACTCAGTAAAAAAGTAGGAAGAAAAACTCGAACGGAATTCAACTACCTCCAAAGCGACATGGGCAAATTTTCCACTAATTGTTCCAAGAACGTAGGGCGAGCCACTGTCATTGAAGACGACCGAAACAAAGTCATTCCCAATGAACTTTTTCTTGCAGTTGCAAAGCGGATCAATTTCGCTTTTTGGCATTAGCGTCGCTAAAGCAATTATTATTTTGGACGTGATCCAAACATTAAAGAAAACGTCCACAGTGTTCTATATGTTCGATATTTTAAATGTCACTTTTTACCATGTCCAATGCAAACGATTCATTTAATACGCAATCCACTTTATAATTTAACTTTATAATTTTTCTACAACATACCTACATGGAAAACGGTTTTCGAAATTTCATCTGTGTAAACGTATGTAAATGCGCCACAAAAACCAGCTGAGAGACCGCCTGGACAATCTTCCAGAGATATAGGATCACCCAGAAGTCTAAAATTTCAAAATACAACAAATTGGTTCGAACACCTAATAATTTAGTAATGAATGTTATTCAAAAAATTACCGCAAAAAACTAGCGTAACGCGTTGAACCATACACATTTCCTAAAATTTCGGATTCCTTAGTCTGGCCATATGCAATGTAGACAACACCAACTGTGTGCAATTCAAGCGATGATATTCGATCGATATTGCGTAGAGACCTCAATCTGTAAAAACGTTTTGTAGATACTACTATTATTTACAAGATTTTTTAGTTTCTCAAAGGAAAGAATTGATGAATTCTTTAAAACAGTGAGAATGTACATTTTGT
>NW_018108190.1:551370-557234 GCF_000183805.2 Loa loa | reverse complement strand
AATTTAACTTTATAATTTTCTACAACATACCTACATGGAAAACGGTTTTCGAAATTTCATCTGTGTAAACGTATGTAAATGCGCCACAAAAACCAGCTGAGAGACCGCCTGGACAATCTTCCAGAGATATAGGATCACCCAGAAGTCTAAAATTTCAAAATACAACAAATTGGTTCGAACACCTAATAATTTAGTAATGAATGTTATTCAAAAAATTACCGCAAAAAACTAGCGTAACGCGTTGAACCATACACATTTCCTAAAATTTCGGATTCCTTAGTCTGGCCATATGCAATGTAGACAACACCAACTGTGTGCAATTCAAGCGATGATATTCGATCGATATTGCGTAGAGACCTCAATCTGTAAAAAACGTTTTGTAGATACTACTATTATTTACAAGATTTTTTAGTTTCTCAAAGGAAAGAATTGATGAATTCTTTAAAACAGTGAGAATGTACATTTTGTTTTTATCACCAACTGATATCTGGACAGCTTTGTTATCATTTGCGAGAAGTTTTAAAATCGACAATCCCTCGTCAATACCATAGAAATTGTCCGCTAAAACACATAAGGTAAATTTTTTCTGAGAACTACCATAATATTTAAACTGTATAAATTTACTCTCATTCCCACAATCTCCTAATAAGATAACAAGCAATAAATTTCCGATTCAAAAGTAGTTTAAAAACGATGATCTCATGAGATGGTTGATTTAGTCTAACTGCTAGAACAGTTTGGCCTTCTCCAAGAACACTGTTTGCATTAAAAACATTAATTGACTGTACATGTTAATCCTCGAAGTGTAAAGCAATAAGCTGGTTAATATAACAAAATTTCATTCACATTTTGGTCTCTTTCATTCCCCTTAGAATTGATATTGAATAAATAACCGCGAACCTGCTCCGAAATCATCAGGGAAATCTTTCAGTGACCGCATGTACCATGAATATTTACCAAAGATATGTCGTACAACAATCTGAATCCACGTCACCACCGGAACACGAAATTTTTTTGATTCGTATTTTGCCACTGTACATAAGTCATCCAGAGTTGGGCGGTAAGGGACTACATATTTCCTTGAAAATGAAAATGTGCTTTTATACTGATTTAGACACAATTCTCAAGTTATAAATCAAATGACAAAAATAAATAAATTAGTACTCGTTTGGGCGATGCACTGCTGATTGATGGCGTCGTCTCCTATCAAAATTTGGTATTTCTATATCCAGCGTTTGGGCTACTGGATTTTCTTCACCAGCATCTAAAAATCAGTATTATTCAACAGTGGTCTAATGGCTTTCCCAAACAAAATAAACTACATAGCATCGCAGAAAAATTTCATAATGTATAGTGGTAAAATTTTGAGGGGTTGTAAAAAGCCTTTGAAGAAATTGTTGCTTTATTGATAAAATTTGTCAACGTATTATTAATACAGATATTTTATGTTCTAATAAACCTGCACAACAAATAGTCATTTACTCGTTTCAAATGTTCTACTCGTTGCGCTTGATGGACTTTCAGTAAAACTGGTGACAGAAATGACTATATCATTAATAACCCAGTGGTTTGACCAGCGCTCCACCAGCTTCGTATTTGGCATCGATTGAGTGGGTAGTGCATCACTAATTTTACTGTGTTTCATGAACGTTTTCAGTGCTTTAATTGTTTCTTCGGCCAACTATAACGTTAACAGTACTTAAATGATGGATAATTAATACATTACATATCGCCTACATTCTGAGGCATTTTCAAATTATCCAAATTTCGTCTCAGATTTCGGGAATGATTCCGCATTTGTAGAAACAAGGATAACAACCGAGATTAGAAAACAAAAACCTCATTTCTCAGGGTCGTATCCTCATTTGTAGTCGTTTCTTTTCGATTAGCTGTGTCAAACGAAAAGGCACTCGTAGTTGGTATGCCAAAATCTGATGAATGTCGTTCATCTGAATGTTCTTTTGCATTTCTGACGTTCGACAGACAAGTTTTTGCCTCTTCCTCAATCTGCAAAACATTTTAAGGTAATGTAATGACATTCACAACAATGTAACGGTGAAAAGTTCGTTTAATCTGCCATACTTCCCGTTTCATATATTAGCAAAAACTTTTAATTTCCACTCACCTTATTCACAATATAATTGCATATTGTTGGTTTTATTGCATCAGACATTTTCGTATACCATCTCATTAGGGAACGAAACGCAGCAGCAACAATAAAAGTGTTGTATCGATGAACGCTTGTGTAGGGTGCCAATATGTCAATAACAAATTTGAAGTGCTTGATCTGTAAGTTGAACCGATTTGAAAATCTTTGAAAATATTCTCCTTTCAATTCACGTAAATTTCTATATTGCTTTTCCAAATGCAGCAGTTTGCTTTCTTAATGGTGTTTCTTTCATTGACTATTCCACTACCGTCGAAGAAAAAGTGATTCACAAATTACAACATAGCAAAATATGAAGTTAAGCCAATATTTCAAAATAAATATTCATCAAAATAAAATATATTCCATTATCTTCCTGTAGTTTTGTTAAAACTAAACAAAAAAGGTCTAAAACTGAGGGCATTTCAAAATCCGCCTTAAATTTCCATTTTAAATAAAATGAAAAATAAACAGCGAAAGTGGGATATGAAAGAAAAAAAAATATAATCAACAAGACCTCAAAAAACTGATAAAACTCCGGCACAGAGGAACAATCCGAAGCTAGTTCAATAACAGGGATCGCAAGGACGGCGCTTGGATGAAGGCCTGCCAAATGGGATATTAACTGCCGAGCTAATGGTGCCATACCATCAGGCAATATCTGCACTGCTAGGTCACAGGCCATTATTGCCTGAAAAATATTTTTTAATAATCTGAAAAACTTCCAGAAATTATAAGATTTTATTCACGTAATTTCCGTTGTTGCAAAAAAATTCAAATTCACGTGAAGGAACAAACAGAAAAGAGAATAAGGAAGATTAATTCATAGGACAGAGAAAAGCTAATAGACTTGAAAGTATATGAAATCAAGAATCATGAACAAACCTGCTGACATCCACTTGGAAGAGAAGGAACGCAGTCAACCATAATTTTACAAATACTGTCATCGTGATAATAATTAATTAGGCGACTAAAAATAGGACAAATATATTTCGGCAGGTCAACTTCGCCTTTATGTAATGAGGTTATAGCTAAATCAGCATCAGATATCAAAGTATTGCGCCTGCAACGATAAAGAGTGCATTCATATCACCACAAATACAACCTTCAATTTGTGAAGGATATACTTCCGAATTATCCATTCCAATACTGTTTAAAAACTAAAAATATCTTTTCTCCCTTCATTTCTCCCTCGGCAACCACTCCTTATATTAAAAAAATGAACGGAAAATCTCAGCAGCCATTTCCTACATTACATTTTCTTACATTAAATTTCTTACATCTTACATTTCGAAAAAAAAAAAGTGAACGAAAATGGTGGAATATGAAAAAGAACCCATGTTAGGCTTGATAACTAAATTACAAAACGAACTTGTGGTATAATGCAATTATAGCATTCTTTAGTTTTTTTATGCGTTCAGCACCCGCCGTGAAAATCAAATCCCGCACTTCTACTATCCGACACAACCGCTGCAAAATTATTTTCATGACCGGAAACCTGAAGTGATTTTTCAAGTAAGAGTACTGAAATAAAGCTTTAAGCAAATACATTAAACATGTCATTTACTATTTCGAAAACCGCATAAAGTGACCCAATTGTTGGTCCAGATCATGTGAATGGCTTTAGTTGTCTCGGTCACCAACCTAAATACCGCGCACAAACAAACTATCACCGGTTTTAAAAACCATTCAACATAGAAGTCATTCAATAAATTAAGAGGATTGAAATTTCACCAAAATAAATGCTAGAAATTACCAGAGTTCTTCTTCAATAGCTTTTGTCACTACTGCGCATATTTCGCTCCATTCAAAATCTCCATCAGTATCATTCCCAGCACGACATATTCGCACATTAATTATGTCCCCGAACTCACCAATACAAACTAACAATTGATTAATAACTGATTAATACGGAAGAAATGGCTTTAAAGATTTTAGAAATTACGACTAATAGAAAGAATAGTAATTTGCACTCAAAAAATGGTTAAAAGTTCCTTTAAGTCAATAATTACAAAAGAATAAAGCATGGTACCGGTAATTTACTGCTTGTTCCTTTGTAAAAAAACAACTGATAAATGAATGATGTAGTATAATACCCATTCGATCTGAAGGCGGATTACAAACAAGGGTTAACAATGCGGAAAATATCCGTTCTCGTACTTCGCAACCAATTTCGCGAACAAACCCATGCTGATAATGGGAATGAAGATGTTCACAAAGGATATGTGTAATATAATGAAGATGAGCGCTTCGCAAATCAGAAAAACGCTCAACTAAAACTTGACAAACATCGCTAGCTACTATTTCCATATTTTCAAAAATTTCTGAAACAAAGAAAGAAGCGATAAATCATAAAATTTCCTCGAAAATTATGAAATTATGTTATAAGCTAATTAATCGTGCTCCCGGAAAATGTTAAAATAACAGAAAGAAGAAAATACACTTCATTTCATTTGCATGAATGTGGAAGTTGTGTTATAATTTAATTAGCTCTGTTTGAGACAAACCTGCATTGTCGAGATCAAGTGCAAGGAATGAATTAGCGATCTCCATTACCATCAAAAACAGGTCATCATCCTCAGATTCACGTAAAGATACTGTTTTTGCAATATCAAATAAAACATTCAACATCTGGTACTGCAAATTAAAATTTTTTCCGGACACTAGTGGAAATGCCTACAGAGGTAATAGTTGAAATAGTTCACTGTTACATGCTTTAACCAAATCAAATTGTTTTTGTCCTGATACCAAAAAATGCTGATCAAACAAATTCTCAGGTACAGGAGATTTAGCTCTTGATGCATGATTTGTTTAGGAGTAACTGTTTTGAAATAGAGATCGCCAAAAACCTGCAGCAAGTCAATATTATCAACGGATGTAGTGCTAATCAAACAAACCTGGATTTTGGCATTATTTTCACGAACACAACCTTCAAGTATAGGACAAACTAAATCTGTAACAACTGTTCTCTCGTGTAGCCAGTGATATTTCATATAAACAGTATGTAGGACACTAACCGCTTTCTCCCTTAAATCAACATTCAACAAATACAGATAATTTAATAATGATTAAGCATTAACTTGAACAAGACGATATCGGCTGGACACAATTTTATGAAAACAAACTTGGCGACGAACCTAACTGCAGCAGGATAGTTGTTCTGAAGATGTTTTTGGACAAGTTGTTGAAGAGTGTGAAGCCAATTCGATATAAAGGGATCCAAACACTTCAAAAAATTAATTTATAGATGACAAACAGTTAAATGATTAATTGTACAATCTAGCCGTTCCCTTGATAAATTTATAATGAATAAATGATCCTTACACTGCATACCAGTCATTCAGTTGCATTAATACATCATTCAATTATGCCATTAACTACACAAAATATACCGAAATTCAAAATCAAAAAACTTACAGCCACCCGGTAATCAAATAATGCTATGATGCTTGGGACAGGGCGTTCATCGATATAACTTTCTATCAGTGAATACAGCGCTTCGGGAGAACCACCATAGTCACCATCATGATATAAATTCTCAATAATGCTGAGCAAATGATGAACACGCGACCGTTGCTCGTTAACTTTTTCTTTCCATGATATCTGTCAAACAAAAATAAAAATAACAAGGGCGGGATCCAATTTCTCCTTCCGTCTTACCCCTTCCCCTCCCCCCCCCCCTTCGAAATTACTCGTTCAGAATCGGAACTTTAGCTTT
>NW_018108190.1:527705-551161 GCF_000183805.2 Loa loa | reverse complement strand
ATTAAAATTGATCGTTTTTTTTTTTTTTTACGTAGAAACACTAAAATAAAGCAGTGACTAATTTTTTCCACACCTAATAGAAATTTCAGGGGAATTTTCAAACTTCTCAAATTGGGATATAGTGGAACATACTTGTTCACAAAGCTTCAAAGCCTGTTTGAGGAGTTGCAAGATACAGTGCCAACTTAACTGCTGCAGATTTTTTCCGCTGGCATTCAGTAACCGTCGGATGGCAACCAACACTTCATTTACAACTTCAGGACCTGCTTCCATTGCTGGTAACATGTTTGGAAGAGCGATACTTGGATGACAACGCAAATTATCAATGTGCTGTTAAATAAACCAAATGATTTCAGATTCGCTCACGTCTTCAGATCTTGACAACTCTCCCTTACGAACTTACTGCTTTACAAATCTCTAATTGCTATCACTTCTACCTCATATCTGTTATTTGCCAGAACCATAATTATGGACAAGAAAAACTTCCTGGAACGTTGCTATATACTGAAATGATTTACATTTCAAAATGTACCACCTGCATTAAACAAAAATCGCAACGCTACCAGGCAAACTATAAACATTAAAAATTCCAAGGAGAAAAAAAAGAAACAGATTTTATTACTTATCTACTATAAAAAACGCTACGTGGACTATTGTGTATTATATAAACATTAAAAGGAAAAGACAGCCTACTTGTTGACTCCAGAGAGCAGTATGGATACAGTACACAGCGCCCACAAGAACCTCTGTTTTTGGGCAATCGGTACTATTTCTCAATAAATCAAGCAACATCTTTATAACATTATGACCATAGTGAGAGCCCAATAAATCTCTCATTACGTTCCACGCAGTGGGACCCCATTTTTGTTCATGCATTACCAAACACAGTGTTGTTATTAATATCAGCAACTTCGTATCTGGGATGCGTCTGCAAACGTATTACATTTCTAATAAACATGTGAACAGTTAATTTTAAATAAAGTATCTAATAATGTATATTAGTTGCAACTTTTAATCAGTAATACCGTAGCTTACATAAGCACGGAATTTCTATAGATTGTCTCCTTTAATAGCACGTCAGCTAAAAATCAAGAAAAAATGGATTGAAAATGAAACCATACCCATATTTTAAAATAATTCCTAATAGTGATAAACATTCATAAGTCAAATGATCTGCTTTACGACATATTCTTAAGCAAATGTTATGAACAACATCATCAATCTCTTTGTTTGTAATAAAACCAGCATTTGTTCTGTAAATAAAATTAATTAACTAGCCGCTGCGAAATCAGAAGTTTTGAAAACAATCAGCGAAAGATAAGTTGAAATTCCTCCCTATAAATTTCATAGGATATTTATTTGAGGAATATATACTTCGAAACAAGTAGAACCCCGCTCAAATTACAATAGGAGTGAAAATTTCATGAACACATATCCTTGTGAATCCCATAATTTTTAAATACAAATTTTATATAAATCAGTCGCACTTTATGGCTTGCTGTATCAGCTGAAGTACCCGAACAGCATGAGGATGATCCACCGTGTTTAGATCTAGTACTTCTCGCAGCCAACTAAGCTGAAGACTCATGAAATCATATTCGAAACCTGTTACTTTATCACCATTCATCGACAGAGCTACGAACCATTCCAAAGACAAATCAGTGAGACCCATGGAACGGATTAACTAGAAAGAAAAATTTTCACTGGATTCTTTAAAAGTGTTCATAAGATTTGTACGTTAACATAATATAAAATTTTTTAAACGCATTTGTACTAAAAAAGTATAAAATTTAAGAGGAATAAAGTCACACAGAAAAAAATGTGTCGCGCATTGCCAAACCAAGTTGATCCAATTGATATTCAGTGATGGTGATAAATGTTTTTAAGAACGAATCCTTTGCTTCATCCAATTTGTACAGATCTTTGGTCTCATGATATAATGCTTCAACGGTGCTTATTTGTAGTCGTCTGCTTCTAACGATCTGATAATTTGTATGATAGTTTGAAGTTTTACACATTCTTCTCTTTTCTTCTTCCGAGTTTTTCGGGTATAGAGTTTGAGGGCAAATGTTTTCTACAAACAGAAAATTCATTTTTATCCCGCAAAATTTCGAACGGTCTCAAACTTAAACCCTTAAGTTAACTATCCTACTTATAACTGGAAAGTTTGGAACTGCTGAAAGGTGGCGGTATGGGATCTAGAGACGATGGTCGTCAATGAAGTAATCTGTACCGATTCTAATTGTTCCATTGCTTTCATCCGAGTCGATAGCGAACTACCACAACCTAATTCAAACCATGCTGCCTGACTGATAGAACCTTCACTGAAATTGCATTAATAAAGAAACTATTATTAAGGAACAACTGGCTCAATATGCTTCCATCCTCTTCTTTCTTCACATAATCTTTCTGCTTAAAAATCACATTGCTAACCTCCTTGAACAAAGAGAGAACTGACTGCTTAGCTAAACAGGAATGTCTTACGTATTGTGCTATTCCATCTATGGAAGCAATTAGAGAAGAAAGTTAATTGTTCAGCCATTCTAACAAATGAAGACAGTGAAATAACCTATTGACGAAATGCTGGGTATCGTCGTTGTCTTTTCGACTGAATACTGCTGAAAGGAAGCTTCGCCTCGACAACGGCATAGCTACCGGATTCAGATTCGGACTCAAGAATGCATGTGTATCTCTGAATTGCTTATTAATTTCATCAATTAAAATCATAATATTGCCTCGCTATCTAAACTTCATTAATTTTTTGTCTTGCCGAAAATAAAATCGTTAATAGAATCTAAAAGTAACAAATTATATTAAGACCAGGATTTTTCAGCAAGCTGAACACAGATATGCTAAAAAAAACAAACAAATACCACTTGGTGACAAATGCGAATCCGCCACGAACCGTTTGATTTGTGCCGTTAACTCCTATGTGAATTATGATTCAGACATGAGTGCTTCTATAATATCGTGAAAAAAAATTAGTAAGAAGGGTAAAGAGCACTGGGCAAGTTTCGGGTAATGGTGAGAATAAGAGGTATAATGGAAAAACGAGGAAGATTCTACACATTATAGGTCAGCAAAACTAATTACGAAGAATGTTGCATCATCCTCTTATGATGTCATTGTTCTCTATGACTGCAAAACTGGGGTCGAAAGAAAGAGCTAAATGAGATAATACCCTAACTGCCCTACTCTCCACCTCACCCCGCGTATTCCCACCCCCTTTCTAACATCCTGAGTTCCCGAGTCCTCTTCTGTGAAATTAAGATCAAAGGCGATGTGAAATCATTGATCTCACTCGTTGTACCTTTTAGAGCTACCGTAACCGGGCTGAAGTGAAGCGTTATATTTGCATGGCGTTGATGTCAAATAAGTAAATAAGAGATGAGAAGACAAGTAAGCATTTTGCTATTACTTTCAAATGGAGAGTTTCAGGATAGCCAAGCGGAAATGAGAGGTCATTATGCCTGAATGGTACTAAGATAATAGTATGCGAATAATATTGAGTAGTATTTATATTGACGTGAAATGTTTATTGTTAGAAAAACCCTACCTTCGAAGTGGTGATGGTAATAATATTCTTTGACCTTTGCTTCTTTCAGGACTTACCCTTCACATTTTAGCTTACTGGTACCTACAACTGGAATCATTTATACTCACAACTGAATATTAAACAACTATTCAAATTAGAACTTGGTAATAAAGGAAACAAGCTTGCTCACTGATTGATAAATCACACAATTGAAATTGACGAGCGAAGAGTCTGCCAGCAAGCATGTCTTTTTGGATTTCCCTATCAAAACTGTTGGAATAATGTATCCAATCTTGATAATTCATTCCTGTGATGCTGTTAATGACATTTCCTGAATTACCGTAAAAGTTGGAAATTTAAAGTGCAATTTTTCTTGATAATATGAGAATTAATTGGGAAAATGAGATTAAATTAAATTTAGCATCTATCAGTTTCTTCTTATGTGATCATTTCTGCCACACTAACAATAAATAAATCATCCCTATCGATGAGAGAAATGAAGTAAATTTCTGAGAGAAACAGACTAAATGATGTCTGAAGGCAATGGAATACATATTATGGATTAACGGTAGATGACAACAGCAGCTGTGGTTTCCCTATCCTCGAAATGTTGAGCTTCACTTCACCTCTTATCTACTTACTACCACATCATACGCAGTTTATTTCGCCCACAGTTTATCATTCATTGCTATCCTCCCTCTGTTCTACCTTTGCTATTTGATGCTCAAAATAATCATCCTCATTAACGGCTCCTTAATAACAGTAATTCGATGTGATAGCTGTCACTAAATCAGTCTAAACAACCATTCATCAGTTAGCTATCGTTATGACTAGGAAATGTGGAAATACAACTGATCATATATTCTTGAATCTTCGAGTAGGCTTAAAGTATATTAGTAACATTTCCTTTGATAGGTGTGCCACCCTAAAAACATTGTCTTTCTCTCTCTTTGTACTTCATAAATTACTAATGTCAACAGCTCTATATGCATGTAAGGGTTTTGTTCTCGCATCAAATCATTTATAAGTGGAAGTTTTTTCGACACTAACAAGCATCACATTGAAACGTAGCAATGCAGAGAACTATTTGAAAAAGAAAAATAATTGGTAGACAATTGGAAAAAGTCATATCAAACCAAACAGCTGATATCAGTACTGGACACCGACGAGACAAAATGACTGGAAGGGAAATCTAATGGCAGCAACCACTTACTTCATCGAAAATATTCATATCACCGGATTTATCATTTTAGACGAAATATTTATCACTATTTAAAATGATTTCCTCTCTATTTCTAAATTAATTTGTTTCACCATACCATTTTCATCTTTTCTCTCATGCAAGTACTTGCAGTATCCACTGATTTTTTAATTTAATTATGACACCTATCTTCAAAAATAATTAATTTGTCTAATAAGAATTATCATCGTAACGTCTACAGATGCACAATTAGTAGTATAATAGTGATAAAAAGCAGCAATTACGATACTTGTTTGAACAGATGTTTGTCAGAGTGCCGCTTGAAATCTATCTTATGCTTCATTTTTCATTCATCTTCAACTCCTTCTTTCCTTTCAAAATTTCATCCTGTAAATTACAAACAATTCTAACTCTATTTATATTTGTGGGAAGTAAGCCTACCGCGTAAATGGTTCATTTTATCTGTGTCAATCAAGCCATTCATCTGTTCATTTAAAATACATTAAAAACTAATTTACATATAAGATAACTTAACTTGTTTCATTTTCTGAACCGCACAAACCTTTCCTCAGCTTCTTCAATCATCTCTTATCTTTCATCCCCTCTTCCTGATTGTTACACTTCTCCATTTCATTCCACTGTAAATTGAAATAACAAGAAAAAGTAAGGGAAGACTCAAAGATCGTCAAACAAACTATTTTCAAGTGCCGCCATCGATGCTTATAGCAAAAACACAAAAACATTTAGCTTTGTCCGCAAAAAAAATGTTACTACTTCTGCTTTTTCTCTTATCACTTATCACTGATCTTTTTTCCTACCAATTCATTTGATTTTTTGATTTTCGCTATTTTATTGCGCTTTTTATCGTATATGAAGCGTAACGAAACATTCATTAATCCGGTGTCCTATAATGCATGTCACCACTAGTGAAATGTAGCTTTCCATTTTAAACAGATTTTTCATAAGAAGATTTCGGTTTATTCTACCGCTTATAAACAGCTTATGTTTGCTTGTCGAAATTTCTATAATTCTTCTTCTATAACTTTTGGTTAGCTACCATTAATTACAACATCGATATTTTTAATTCATTCTTAAAATTTTTTCCTTGAACCTTCCTGTTTTGAATTTCGCTGGTCCAAAAGTTTCCGGAAATGTGTGTTTGGTATTAAAATTTTTCAATGATAACGATTTTCCCACTGCCGTAAAGTGTTGCAAGAATCAAAAATAAAATATCCAAGGAAGCCTCATGGATCTGGTTATATCAACTTTCATTTTTTAGATTGTCACTGCTTTGGATGACTCAAATCCAAACGAAATGAGTGACTTGGAAGCTGGAAAGAATGAAGAAACTCAACAATTTGAAAGCAAGATTGATTGGGAATTATTGTTGAATGCAGCAAATGACCCGGTTCTTAACGAATTACTTCAATCACCGGTCGATGATGCAATCAAGATTCTCAAGTATTACATTTTTTTCATAATTCAACAATTAACTTTTACTTCACTTCTGGCCATCTTTTAAAATATTTTTGAATTGTTTTCTCAATGATCAAATTTATCTAAAATTTTCGTTTCTTTTGGTAAAAAGCTCAAATTCCATTTCATCCCATTCCCATTCTCACTATCGGTGCTTTTAGTATTTGTTTGAATGAATGGTACAACAAGTACGTCTTTTTTTACTTCTTTTTCGGATTACTTTAAAATTCAACTCTTTTTAAATGTTTTTCCTGTTCATTAAGAAAATAGCGACCAAAAGCGTTGCAGAAACCATTGAAACAATTACTATTATAAAGTACGAAAAGTTCGGTTAAAATTTGTATTGTGGTCAAATTTCAGGACAGGACGAGAAATTCAGAAACTATCGATAATTCGAACATTAAGCGATTTGCTAGAAACCGATGGTGATGAAACAGTCGAAAAGATCATGCCAATCGTTCAGGTTAGCTTCAATTTTAATTGTGTTCTAGTAATTAATAGTTTTTACCCGCCTAAATTCGTATTTTAATGCCTCAATAATCTTGATCTATTTAAGGCCACATTTGGTATCAAAAGTCTTAAAAATACGACTTTTTTACGCTACATGATAAAATTCATATTTTTAATAGTTTAATTTCGAATTTAAGAACTTGAAGAAATCATCGAAAATAAATCGTATATGAAAAATAACACTGCAAACATTGCATTGATTTTTAGAAGACTGAGTTATTTATTCTGGAAAGATGGAAGAACTCCGAAATTTCAATCATCTCCTTGAAAGGAAGAGAGTTTCGGGATTAAAAGTTAGAAAGATGAGAAAATACCTGATTCTCTTTGTAGTAATTTCAAAATTCGATTTATTTGTGATGTTATGCAGGAAATGCTGAATGCAGAATGTTCGAATTTGGATGTACAATGTGAAGCAGCTGTTACCTACAAAAACATTTATCGAAATAGCAAACTTATCGCTCATGTTCCGTAAGACTTTTTTTTTATAATCCAGAAATACTTAAAGGTTTTTGAGAACGACAAAATTTTATAATGATTTAACTATTCCCCACTGAAAGCAGAATATAACTGCCGAATTACTACTCCTGTAAATCAAGATCTGAAGTAACGGATCAAGGCTATAAACTTCAAATTACTTGAATATTTAATTTAAATATGCTTAAATTTCACAGTGCTCTAATCTTAATCAGTTATTGTTACTTATTTTTCCTCTTCCTACTTCAAAGTAAATGAATTTTCACTGTTTATTTCTTCTTCACAAAAAAAAAAAAAAAAAAACAGAGCAATAAAGCGGTTTATTACAATTAAGCAAAAAAAAGTAAATTCATCGGAGCGGGAAATTTCAGAGGTATTGGTGATGTGATCCTCAATGGTATATTACAGAATGCAACGCAACAAAAAGACAATTGCGAGTTTTATTCACTTTTTCAAATCCATTTTGAATTTACTTTTACAGTATTATTGGCATGCTTCTATCCACTCCCTTACTCTTACTTCTCCTCTTACATAATCTCTTTAAAGTTAAACAATTGTTAAATGTCATAATTTATGAAACTACACAGCTACCTAATATAAAACTTCGTTTTCATCAATGTCCCATAACTTATCATTGAGTAAAGTTATAGTGAATTATTCATTTTCAATGTACTGAATTTAATCATAGCTTTTTATACAGTAACGGCAGCAGCATGGTTAGAAACGCTTGTTGAAGTGATTGATCAAATACCTGTATCGCAACTCAAACAGATTGTGGGTTCTTTACCTATTTTGCAGGAATTTTTCTCTTCTTGATGATTTTATCTGACTATCATAATCAATGATAATGATAGTAATGTTAGTAATGAAAAGAACATGGAAAAAGAATAAAACGAGTAATTTTCTTATTAATTTTGAAATCTACAAAAAAAGAAAAAAAGGAATTTCAAATAGATTATGCAAATATTGTTAGGCAGTAGCGATAACAATTACAGATAAAGGGAATGATAATCAGTTATTTGATAGAAATCAAAGTGATTATTTTTGTTCATATAAATTTAGCTAACCATTAAAAATTCTTTAGATTTCAGGTTGTACCATTAACTATTTCACAAGCTGAAACGTCACAGCGAGCACAGCGACGTGTACTAGCAACCAAATTAGTTGATAAATTGTGTACAAATTTGGAACCCATCGAGTGGGTTCTTTTTTTCATGTACTTTTGCACTTCAATATATGTAAAAACTTGTCCATCAGGTAATCAAAGACTGAGTTGACTAAGTAATGGATAGAACCAAACATGAAGAAAAAACTGAAAAAAGGATTCTTAAACTATCAAGTAATCTTTAGTGTGTTAATTAGTTAATTAACAAACCTGGTCAGATGTAAATTATAACAAATTAGATTATCCTTTCCAAGTTATTCAAGAAAAAGGAGATGATGAATTTACTTTTATGTCTTTTTTCTTTTTTATGTGTCAAATTAATCCATCTGCTGAAAATCATGAAAATTGAAGAACTTTCTTTTATTTCTCAGCTTTTTGCTTCCTTTCCCTACCACAGGAACTGATTTATTTTCAAGGTATGTTGCAGGTGAAAAGTTGAAAATTCTTTTCTGTTACTAATTTATTACTGAACTCCAATATACTGATCAAAATTGTGCCATATTCTCTATTCTTCTTCCATTTCATTACTGATATGATACTTTTGCAGTATTCGACGTGACATCATACCCTGTGTACAAATGCTTTGTAATGATCCGAATTCAAATGTACGAAGCTCCATGGCTCAACACCTGGCAGTTGTCGCCGAATCGTTGAGGTACTCAGCCCGAGTACGGGGTCTACTTTTTCTTTTAACCACATTTCGTTTTAAAATGATTAACTGGAATTACAAACCACGAGATTTCCGGACCACTTATGCAAATACTATAAATTCTATGATACGGCACAGTCCTGCCTTCATAAGAAGCGTAGATGTGCCAACAAAACGATAAGCAAAATTAATGAAGATGTATTGAGGAATCCGAGTGATTGTGGGTCAGCATTGGTGCCGTGTTTGGTGCAGCTGTGTAAGGATACTGAAGTTGGAACACGTGAGGCGGCATTGAACACCATCGCTTTCTGCATCCCATTCTTATCAAAAGGTTGAATTCTCTTCATCATCCGAGTAATATTCACATAACCGTTAGCGCCACTATCAAAGAAACACCGCGGATTATTAATTCCGGTTTATGTAGGTCTGTAATTAAAATCACTACGTTGTTTTACAAAGAGATTTCTCAGGTTCCTTCCAAACTATTTGGTTTAATGATAGTTTGCAAGGAACTGATCTTGTTAATGCATTTTGATGATCTCGGGAAGCGGATATCATTTAGTTATTGCTTTCATTCCTAACGGAATAGCAGGAATAGACTTATTTGAAATTCACCAAATGTATTTCAGTAATTAATTAATTAGTTCCATTTTTTCTCAGTTTATTGCTTTTATTCTTCCCTAAATTTCACTGATTTACAGATCAACGGAAATGTTCGATAGTTCCGCTCTTGAGACGTTCCACCGAACAAGCAATAAGTGCTCAGGATGAAACGCTCAATGTAGTGGCTAAAAATCTTGGCCAATGGATCGATTTATTACAGGTATTTTATACAGCAAAGGGAAATGATAATTTAAATGAGCTCTTCAACTTAACATAGTGTAAGAAGTTATTTGGGTTCAAGGAATCGTTTATTAAGGAACGGTCCCAATTTTTCAGAAACCTTCAAGTGGGACTCTAGTTTTAAATCCAGCTTTTTCAGAATGTGTTGACAGCACGAGACCACAACTGGTTTTTAGATACTTACGTTCGAATTACCAATCTGTCACGGTATTCCTCATCCAGTGATAATAATAACGCTCTATCGAATATTCAAACATCTGTCAGACGCATGTGCGCCTACAATTTCCCTGTATGTGTATCATTTTCTAGCTTGTTTAGAGAATACTGAAATTAGCGCAAGCACAACGATGCTCCTCAATCTGATAGGTTGCCTAAAAAGACTTGAGAACGATGATTTTCAACTAACTTATCACCATCACTTTCATTCTCTCTTAATTTAACTACTTCCATTGACTTATCGCTTTTTCAGACGCTATGATATCTGTTAGCTTCAAGACTTAGAAACCTGATCCTTATGAGGGACCCTTTTTCCGCAATTTTGGAAGATACATTTTTTTTTACTTTATAGTGTATGGTATTGAAATATGGTAAAGATTTCTTCAAAGATCGTCTATTACCAATTTTGGAAGGTTTTTGTTGCGACCCAGACGATGATATTCGATCTGCAACAGCTGCGGGATTTCATGAGGCTTGAATTTCTGATTGAAAGAAAAAAAAATCGATTCATTTGGTTTCATCTATAGTTTGATTAATTTTTTGAAAAAAAAGAAACAGAAGCGTTTCTGAATCAATTTCAGGTTGTAAAATTGTTGCCGAATGAACCATCTCTTCTACCACCATTTTTCGAATTGATTCGTGGAAGTCCTGCTGAAGTTGTTGGACATTTGATGGGTAGTCTTGATCGAATTCTTCCAGCACTCTACAAATGTGTTTCTGAGCAAAATAATTGTGTAAAAACTTCAGGATTCTTTAAAAATAACCTGAAGGAAATTATAAACTTCTAACGACTTTTATTCCATTTTAAAGCTTCCAAGAATTGACGAAATACCATTTTTGGATTGATATTCAAATAACATCGATCTCAACATTGATTTCAGTTTCAGTTTGAATAAAATAAATCTCCGATGTATAGAAGGGAAATATCGGTTCCTTTTTATGCAGTTTAATTCCAGAAAATCAGCAGATTACAGTTGGATCATATAATAATAGGATGCAATCGACTAATACGTAGAACTAGTTCCTGGCGGGCGCAACATTCCTATCTACAAAATATTGCCGTGCTACGACATTTGATTCCCGTCAAAGATCTCTTTATCTCTTTTGTTCCGATGCTTAAACAGGAGGTGCTGACGACGGTAAACATTTTTGTTCGAAATTATTAAATTTTCTGAAAATTCAATTGAACTTAATTTTTCACATGCTTAAGCTTTGTTTTGCACTATAGTTTAATTTCGGTCTAGACTTTTCAGGAAAACCATTCTCCTCCTCTCTCCACTTCTTTGGATTTATATCTGTGAGATTTGGAACATTCTAGGTATTCCGACGTTTCGCAGCGCAATCCACGAAATTTAAATAATCTTTAATCTTGTCATCCCGATTTTAATAATTTTCAGCGCGCGATTCCATGTCGTGTCGCTGCTTCGGTTACACTTCTTCTGTTCATGCGAGAAAATCCAAGCGAAGCTGATCGCCAGTCTATCATTGACTTCTTTGTTCACTGTAATTCGATTCATTAATTTGAAACTTGTGCAAAATAAACCATTGAAAAAAAATAAAAAACTACTGTGTAAGGGTTTTGGAGATTCAATTAGGCTTGAATATAACCAGTTTAATTAATAAATTTAAAATTTTTAAAGTTAAAAAGAACTACAGCAGTCGCAAAGCATCAGAATTGTCATCGACGTCGATTATTTTTGGACATGATTCCGGAAATTATCGCCAATTTCAGCCGCAAATTTTTCCATGCATATTTTTTGACTCCAGTTTTGGGAATGGCAAACGACAAAGTAGCAAACATTAGGTTATTGCTTGATTTTTGAAGCTTAATTAATAGGTTGTCGCTTATTGGATTGATATATTCATGTTAATTTTGACTGTGTAAAGTTCCGGCTTTTTTAAAACTTTTTCTCCTTTGAATTTTTTATTTTTAAACTTTATAAAATTACATGATACTCTAATTCTACTCATTTGTTTTTTTCTGGGATAACACTATTGATTCTATATCAGTTTACCTATGACGTAATATTTGATAGAGTAGGGATGGGTAAATAAGTGAGAAGTATCTGAAGTTAAAGTCAATTTAATTCCTTTACTAGCTCTAACTCTTGAGCATATACTCCTTTGAAAAATGAAATTGCTCGAGTTGACTTTGGTGTTAGTATTATTTTAGTTATGATGAATATTTTGCCCCTGTTTTTCAGAATTTTAAAATTTTCAAAATCTTTTGAGATTTTAAAGATCCAAAATATCGTCATAAAATACTTTGCAGATTGCAGTTGTGCCATATGCTTTCAAAAATAAAAGCAAATTTGTACTTACCACAGGATGAGGAGATTTTGCGACGGGTAGAAGGAATTATTCGTGATTTACTTTCCAAAGAGCAAAATTCATCAACACGACAGTTAATTCAAACAGTATGTACTTGTAGTAAATATTTGATATAATTTTTTTAAGGTTCTAATTATTATAATTTTAATTCATTTCTTAATTTCTGTAAGATTTATCTTTATTGCTAAACTTTAACTGATCAGAATGATCATATTCGTGTACAAAGTGAAAGACAGCCGATTTTTTTTCTGGATTTTCAGTATGCATGTGAGCTATCCCGGGCTGAAACCCGAAGCAAGAGTGACAAATCGGACGAACTAAAACAAAAGGCGGAGGATGAGATTTGGAGTCAGAAGCAACTAGCTGTAGAAGTTCTCCAAGCAGCAGCCAACGGTACTTCAGAGCAGCGCCTCAATGAAAAAAGGGTCAGGTATGTCATTGCAACCGATGTTAATATTGGCCTGGACAGTCAAATATGAATGTTGGCCTGAATAGTCAGCTATCTCTTGACAAGAAAATAATCCGTGCTGTAAACTTCCTTGTTTGCTGATTTATGTGTACTAGCTACTTATTTGATTACATACTGCTAAAAATTTATGTTTTCAGTGACAAAGACGTTGGCCATTTAGATAAGGGTCCTTGGCGTACACATATACAGCATCCCAAAACGGCTGTTGTTCGGCCACAACCACAAGTTGTCGTTACACAACGTAGTCCGAGCCCGATGCCACGTAACTTCAGGACTGCAATGGAGGAACGGAAATCTCGACTTCCATTAGCTACTTCACAAAATAACAGATATTGCAAGTGTTACTGCCTTCATATTATTACTATCTAATAATTGGCCAGGTATCTCGTTGTTAAGCTATTGGTCAGGTACCTGGTTGATAAGCTGTTGCTTAAGTATCTAGCTGGTAAGCTGTGGAACAATTTTCATTGTCTTCTTTTCCAGAAGTTCAATGACTTCGTTTGGGCTGTTGATTTTTCATGTAAGGGTAATTGATTGCGAATTTCTTTTTTTGCAATTTTAGTAGATCCAAAGTATAAAACAGCAGCAATAGCATCAGCAGGAACATCAGCAGTCAGAACTACTCTGCCACTGGTAAATCGCAGATGTAGTACCGAGGTGACAGCCAAAACTCGTCTTTCAACAGGTCGCAAAAATTCAGGCACTTTAGCTGCAAAACCTCCGACTGGTTTAAGTGCTGATAATACAAATAGTTAGTTCAGCTATCTATTATTAGAATAGTTTATTTAAAATTCTGCTAAATTCTTTTGATAGTAAAGTCTCAAAAATCTAAAAATTCAGGTTGAATTTTTATTGTGGTGCAGTGAGATGTCAAACAGTATTATTTCAGATTTCACTATCATAACTACCTGTAAAATGATTCACTTCTAGCATTATCAGTGAAAGCTCGCCGTTCCTCAGTAACCACCATAATGTCGCGTTCAGTATCATGTTTAAACGGAAAAGTTGGATTGATGCCGTCGCAATCGGCCGACTCAGTTACATCGTTTGGCCAAGGGCTTATCAAAGTCCGCAGTTTTTCAAATATTGCCAAAACACCGACTCATCTGATCATGAAAGTAAAAAGTATTAACTAAGTGATACATGCAGGGATGACCAATGTATACATTTCTTCTTGTATTTAAAAAAATCTACATTTCTTGGACCTCTTATTTTACGAGCATAAATCCAAATCAAAATTCTTGTAAAATTTGGAAATTTTTTGCTGGTTATTTTGTTCCAATCACTTTTAAAGTCTCAATATAGATCTGGCTAGAACAGATCTTTTCTGATTTATTAGTCTTAACTGCGCCAATAATTGTCCATTTGATTAGCTGCTAATTACCTTAAATTCATATTCGGATAATTTGAACTTCCGGGAAGCTCCACATTTAATTGCTGACTAAAAGATTTCCATTTCCTTCACTTTTAGAACCTACCTTTTCTCCAAAATTGATTTCTTTGTGAAATAGCAATGACTGATATTGAGGTGGTAAGACTATGCTAACATCAACCATTCGACTGCGCAAAACAAGAGTTAATTAACTGTATTTTGATGTGAAGATGTTAGTGCTAATTAATTGTCTACGTCGAGTCGAGGTATTTGTAACAATCTCCTATCAGAAGTCGACTCGATATTAACATTATCGAATGTTGACCTTCTTAAATGGTAAATTGTAACTGTCATTTGCTGGTTTGTGTGAGTAATAATTTCCAGTGTTGTTTTGATATCCACAGATAATTCAGTTCAGGAATTTTTGGTTGTTCATTCATGAGGCTAGAACATGACCGCCCTCAGGTAATGGTTAAATTAAATACTATAAGGCCAGCGTACTATTTTTTACTGATCGGCTACACACAAATTTCAGAATTCTATTCCATTCTCAGGATTTCCATCAGAATTCTATTCTGAAAAGTAACCCATAATGCCCGAATATTCATAAACATAGTATTGGGGAACAAATTAACCGATCACGGCTTGTTTCCTCAACGATAAACAATTCATACTGACGACCATGTATGACAGATAGGAGCTGCAATTTTTACCGGATCTCACGATAATAATGAAAACTTGACCAATTAGAAATTTCGCTTTGACTTTCCATTCACTTTAAGGAATTTGCTTAGTTGGGAAGGAATCGGCAATAGCAGAAGACAAAGATTGTAATAGTATGAAACTTTGGAACTTTGGCTCAACATTTAATGCCAATTACTTGGATCTGTAAACAGACCGCGGCACTGTTACACTTTACACAGCATACTACTAGCGTTCCAGAGTTTGCACCGTGAAACCCTGCTACTTAAAAACCTGAATTAAACTGAATTAAACCTGATTTAAACGTCCATTGCAGACCAATTACTTTATTACCGCGAAACACACAGCTTCGCAATGAATATAAAGAATTGGTTGCTGAAGTCGTGAGATAAAACACTTTTCCGCTGAGAAAGTGTTCGTCTCACGAATATATTGCCCTCGAGTGAAATAAATGAGAATTTCTGATGTATTTCAGTAAGAAGTATTAAGTTTTCGATTTGCGTAAATTACTAGATTACTACCATTTCATTGCTATGGAAATTCCAGGAAAATTTGCTAGGGAATATAAAAATTTGTAAGAAGATTTGGATCGCCGAAATAATATTAAGTTATAAAAACAAATGAATTCTTCGAAATTCTAAAACTAAATTAAAAGTTGCTACGATAAAAATATAGACTAATTAACCAATATATCATAAGAAATGTATGAATAATGTCGTCTTTTGAAATTGGTTAGTAACTAAGGGAATGAAAAGAAATTGTTATGTCGATAATATTGAAGTGATAATCGACATACAGTGGTGATCGCTTTATTTGAATTACAACAAAAAAAACTAATGCATAATGGATTGTTATTTGTTATTATTTCTAATTTAAACACTTTCATTCTTGTCTTCCACTATACATCCAAAAGTAAGACAGAAGTGAAAGCAGCAAAATAAGATATGAAGAATTTCAATCTTTCGGAGACCCAAAACTTTAAATACATAAATTGATCAATTAATTTATTACTGGAGTTTCGACTGAACCGTCACCATTATCAATTGTCCGTGGTACATTGCGACAGACCATCCCACTCCTGAAATTTTTAATTTTTTCCCTCTTCTGAGAATATTCGTGAGCGGAAAGGGAAACAACTCGCGAGTCAAGTAATCTTTTTATTCCAAATTTTTTGAAACAAAAAACTTGCGTCCTGAACTTTAAACAGATTACTTCGGTAAAAACCAACCCCATGTGTGAATTCAATAAATCATAGCTTTGTGTTAAAATATCCTATTTCAGAACACCGAACGATGTAAAAACATTTTTTTTGAAGCGCGTGAAACTTCCCTCACCCTTACGATCGGGTTATCAAGATTATCTGTAGCAACGAAATTTCGAAAAAGAAAAAGTCATTAATAATGAAAAAAGTTTCCAAGAATTACAAAACGAACAAGCATCCATTGCTTCTTCATTTTCTTCCTTGTACTCTTCAAAGTTGCTGTTCACAGCTAAAAATAAATTTTATATAATAAAATTTTAGGATTTTTTTTCAGTTTTCAAGAGAATATTAAGGCATGAAAAATAACTACATCAAATAAAACGAAATAACCATCAATGAAGACATATTGATTTGTTAAATCCTGAAACATATACCAGACGAATGCTAAACCAAAGGCAAACCGCTTCCCGAAGTATGACGAACGCCACGCATCATATACACTGCAAATAAAATGAAATACTTGAAAAACATTAAATAAAATGAAATATGGAAAGAACTAATTCTTTCTAAAAAAAAATTTTTTCAAAATAATTTGTACTACTGCACTGCTTTCAACTCCACGTTTAAACGAGTTTCTTTACGAGTGACTACTAGTGAGTTGCACGAAAGACAAACACAAATTAAATCATATTAATCACCCTACACCAAATCATTCCAGGTTCCGCTTGATACCATCCTTTCATTGAATCAGAAGATTCAGGTAGAATTGGTCCGTTATTTAAAGCAAGACAGTTCTTCGTGATTCTGACCTTGTGGTCTTTTTGCCTTGCTTGCAATCCTTTGAAACATTATTTGCTTCCATTCATCTTTTCGCTACGAACCTCCCATTACTATGAAATCGTCTCATTGACAAGATACATAGAACTTCAAGACCTTCATATATTTTTTTGAATGACCAGCTTTAAAAAAGTGGCTCACAAACTGGTGGCTCATGAAAATTAAAATATAGCCCAAAAGGGCGGCACCGTGGGTAAAAAATTTTTAATGAAGGAAAAAATTGACTTTGTTTTTTGTCATTGCGACTTTGCTCCCACATTCCATCTTCTTTATATTATAATATTGCTCTAAGTTTAACCAAAACGTCAAAGGTTTTGATTAAGTTTTATTGGCAAATTAACAGAACCTATTATTTTCGAATTCTGTGCTACAAATTAAAAAATAAAGTCAAAGTGAACCGTAGTAAAGGAAAAGTTGGGAACCACTGTTCTAGGTTGTAACTTGCAAAATGGTATATTGTGGACGGATGAGGTTCCATATACCAGCTTATTTTAAAAAAAAATCAACTTTAGGAACTACACCTTAATTAGTCCCAATTTTATTCCTAACCCGACTTGTAGCGTTTGGTATCCAGTAACTTCCCATTTCATTACCTAGAAACCACATAGAGAAAAAATTTTGGATAATCACTATAAATTATGAAAATTCGAAACAAATACAATGAAGGCTTGAATCTGAAACCAATGAAATGAGAATCCAGATTTGAACATTAAATTACTAAAAGAACATACCGGCCGGAAAGTTTTCCCCACAATGAGCTCTGCTCCCAGTCCTGCTTTCTGAAGCGTGGTCTGTAGATTGGTTCCTCAATGAATGTGGTACATTTGGATCGAAGTGGTACAACCAGCTGTTTCACAGGTAATTTGTTGCATAGCGAGCGTTGAGCTACAGTCGTTGTTGTCTTTGCGATACACATCGTTGACTTCAAAAAACATATTCAAATTTTAAGGAAAATCTCCGCTAGATCTTTCAATTTTCATCTGACTGAAAAGCCAAGTCCTCCGAGGTATACACCGCCATTCTGAGTTGAAACAGGCTTACGGAAGCTTTCAGTGACCAAGTAATGAAAGTTGAATGTCCAGCATACTGGAAATACAAAAAGAAAGCGCACCAATGCAATATTGTATATCAGCTTCTCTGGTAAAACTAAGGACAAAAAGAAGGGATAGCATAAAAGTGAGGAATTAAAATATTTACCTCTCTTGCAGGTGATTTAAATCCTGCTTAATCGTCCAATCAAACTCTGCAAGTAGCTAAGTTTCAGAAGAGATAACAGAATCTCAACGAGATGTATGAAAATTACTGCAAATGAAGAGGAGATGTGACAAGTATCAGAATGGTACAGGATGTTTTTCCTTGTAAATGACTGAACAAAGTAAAACGAAGAAAGGGATTTTTTTTTTCATGAGAAAGAATCAGGTGATCAGTTTAAGGACAAAATGGCACAAGAGGAGATGGAAAGAAGAGAGAACGGTAGGTATTCAGCACTTCGTAACGTGAGTCCAGTTGTGGCTGTGCATAAAAACATGAAAATGAATTAAAAGATAAGAAACCAACTGATTTCTTTTATATTCAAACAAGTCAACAAAAAAGTAAAACAAAATTTCATATTAGTCATTTTAAAATTCTAAAACAGTATGTCTTAATCTTGACATAATTTGACAAACACAAATTCACAGCAAAAGGTCACTGCCTGCTTATTTAAACCAGAAAGTACGATAAACGGTCAGTGAAAAGAATAGTAAAAGCACAATATATATTGCTATTTTGATGCAAAAACATCATATCCATCGATAGCAATGTACCCACTGATTTCAGCGAACAATCGTGCATACGTACGTCTCTCCGAGATGACACGCAAATACTCACGTGGGTAAGTGTACATTAAGAACACTAAGAGAGGTGCTGTAGGCTGCATCGTAACAACATATTTGCAAACTGTTCACTGATGAAATATGTGAAGTGGAGAAGAAATGATTGCGTTTAAGAAGGGCAACAGGTGATATTTGACATTTTGTTGAAGGAAGATCGCATTTGTAGAATCGCGAATGGGAGGTAGGGCAAAACGTGCTAACAAACACAATGAAATTGAATGAAACGTGCAATAATTATAGATAATAGATAATTTTGAAACATATTTTGACAAAAAAAGTTCAAAGGAGAGAGGCAGAAGCAATACGGATAGGATGACAGGAACAGCTGTTTCCGGACATTCATCCGTTTTGTTTCTTCAGCTTAACATATGTGATTTTGTTCCAAGTTTTATAGTTTTCCATCAGGAAACAATCATGCGAAAGAGAGAGGGACAGGAAGAAAGTTTACTGTTGAAGGAGCGATGCTCTCGTAAACTTGTAAATTTCAGGATTACCAGGAATTTTCTTGAATTCATGATCCGAGAAGAGACAGATAGACGTATTGCTTCATATCCTTCATTCCACTTGGCATTATTTGTCCTGTCAGACAAACTTTTTCCACTTTTGAAATTAATAATGATTGTTGCTGAACGTCAGAATCGTTAATTGATTACTCAGCAAACATATACTTGCTCATCTTTTGTCTTCATTCTTTTTTATTTTCACTTGTCTAACTTATCAAGAACCATTTATACCTAACTGCTTGCAATAAACCCTTTTATAAATGCGACAAATGATAGACGCTTATAAACTTGGTGTCATCTTGATAGATAATGAAAAGATGATAAGGAAAACGACTGAACTCGATTCATACCGATAGGATTTTATCAAAGACGTAATAAATACAACAGGTGGTTAGACATTACAAATCCTGTTGCAAACCAAGTGATTCATAATGTACTTATCCTGTTGATCGTTAACCCCATTTACAGTTAATCATCAGGTAAGGCTGGTATCGGTTATGGTGGTAATTTCATTGGAATGGAGAACTTGAAATGAGAGATAAGCGATCTCCCATACTATTTTATAATTCTGAAAATTTGTAAGACCAATCAAGACTGCACAGAAGGAATAATAGCAAAAAGAAGTAAAGTCATGAGTTACCGGAGAATTACCGATTTTTTACCATTCCTTACACCTCAGAAAAATTAGCCACCTTATTTAATTTAACAGGATCGAAATATCATGTCTGCACCTTATAAATACCAGTCTTTACAGAGTCCATTGTATATGAGCATTTTGAAAAATTATTTTAGCAAATATAAAGTCGCTAAATGTAGGAAAAAAAAACCATTTCTGATGTTAAATTAGGAAATAATGTTCGAGATAATCAAAAGCATCTTCAAACAGAGCAATGAAACAACTACTTGTAGCTTTTGGTATTGTCCTGTTCCTTTGCTTCTATGCTTAATTCCAATGAAGCAAATTGACAAATGCCAAATTCATTCATTTTTCTTTCTCTTTAATTTCTTAAGTCTCTTACTGAATTAAAATGACAACGAAACGAACAGATGGGAATATATGATCAGGAAAAATATCAATCTTTCAAAATTATAATATTCTATGGTGGAAGAATGCACAGTCATTAAAAAATAGAATGAGAGAAAAAGTAATGATAAATGTGCCATGATGACAATTTAGCAATGGTATCACTGTCTTGTGTCCAGCAGCATTTCAAAGACTGTCATAGCAAAGAGGAATAAATGTTGTAAACTGCGATATGCGATAAATGAATTTTTCAATGGAGTGTAAGAAATGATCTTGTATACTGAAGGTAAACCGAACCAAACGAATTTAAGTCTTCTCTCAAATGATTCATGTGTCGAGATCAAATATACGGCAATGAGAGATATGTAAATTTGAAACTGATCTGGTTATAAAATGAGATGATTATGATATATTGGAAACATATTTGAATATGAATGATTGAAGGACGAACAGAACCCATCAAACCGTCCTCTCAGACCTATCGCAAATCTAACGATGACATTTTGAAACGAAGAAAACTTATTGATCTTCGTACACTGCTACAAATGCGCCCTACGAAAACAACAGGAAGGTTGCAGAAGGACAAATTGAGCAATCCATCCATCTAACATCAAACAATAACAACAGCAACTCCTGATACATCACCGCCTTCTACTTCTCTCCTCCTATACTCTCACCATACTCCTCTATGTCTATACCCTTCCTAACTTCTATATTTCGACCGCCGTCTGTCTATGAATAAGAAGAGAGCTATGAAGTGTTTGTTGCATTTATTCCTTCTGATACAATGGTAAAATCGATAGTACACATGGACTTTTCTTCCTTTCTATCCTTTATTGGGAAGAGTTTTTCGTCCTTACTTCTATACCTGCTTCTTTTCGACCTTCTCCACTCCGTGGGAGGGGAATTTATTAATATCTAATTCGAATAATGAAAGGCTCTGATGAATTGACCAATTCCAAAACTCTGTAGTGCTTCTTCATAACTTCAGAAGTAATCACACTCCTTTACTAGCCATTGGCGCATAATTACCTTTGATGAGTGTGTCCACATCAGCATATAAAAAGGAATTGCAACAATTTAAAGATGTCATTGTAAAAGATTTGTTGTTGCAACTGCTTGCTCTTATGGTTCTTGCTACCGCCACTACAGCTTCACCATCGTCCCGAGAGGAATCGGTCGATGTGGAATCTCCCAGATGTAAATTACTTCCACTTCGCCGATCTTCACATATGTGGAAGCAGTTTGAAGTAAAAGAATTCGTACATCTTGTCATCCTCACTTCCTCGAGCAAAAGTTCATGTAGGGAAATGATCATTGCGAGGAAGTAATGCTTCAAATCCTGCATAACTCTATCCCTCTCTATAACCTGAATATACCAACTCTACTGAGAGATGTAATTGCAGATATGATGAGTACGGTGGAACTTTTTTATCACAGCAATACCTTCATAACCTTATTATTACTTATTATAATATATCTATTGAGCGGCAATTCACTCATTATATGCAATGTATTATGCACTTTACCACCTGGAATTTTAACTTATTTCCAGATGGCTACCAAAAATGGCATCATTAAGGCTCGTTTTTTAACTTCTATCTAACCTTCAACTTAGTTAAAAGAAAATGATTAATAAGGAAATTAAACAGCAACAGTAAAATAAAATGAGTGTCAAAAATTCAAATGCATAAATCTTTCAATCGTTCATCTTGCAAATGTCAATTTCTTAATATCTAGAAATCGGTCATTGTCTATTGGATTATCTGTGGTATATCTTTTACTTGTGATACCGTATATGCTTCTACCAGTGGTTATTCCTATATTAAAACAGTGACATTAATGCTTTTATTTCATTGTTGTACGATGGGAAGTGTTGATAGGAAGGTTTGATTCTTCTGAACTTCTGAACTTTCTTCATTAGCAACTGTCGACCTATAATCTGGCACAATCTCATAAATTTGGGTTCCGGTTGTTGTTTTTTTTTTTTTTTTGATATACCATCTGTTTTTTTAGTCTGTACCTCTTGATAATACACTTTCTGGAAGCCCAAGACGTCTGAGTCAAATGAAACAACATGCAAGAGAATGGATCGCGAATAAGCAGTCACGATGTAGACGTACATCTGAAGATATCACTTTTGATACTGTGGGATGTGGGGGAACTATGCTTGACAATCTTAAAACAATACCAAAAGAAAATGTAAGTGTCGTGCGGGCAATTTTTGGATGATTTATGCAAATTTGTTGACGAGAAGTTTTGAAATTTTAAGAAACAATGAAAAGATATGAGGAAGAAATGATGAATAAATGTTTTTCATGATTTTAGTGTACTGCTACTGGCTTGAGTATTACAAGATTGAACCCTACAACGATACATTCAACAGCAACACAGTCATGCCCATCAAAAACCACCAGAAGCAGAAGATTGGCTGAAGATGAGAGAACTGAAACTGCGGAACAAAGTTTGACATTAACTGGAAGAACGTTTAATGAGGTTGGCAAAAATCTAATTTATGAAAGTTTTAAACACTAGAGGCTATAGTTTTCAAAGGCCATCCTAATTATTTAGTGCAGCCCCCAGCACTGTAGAAATGTAGAAACTGTGCTGTAGAAACCCTAGTACTGTAGAAATCCACAACCATCAATCGGTGAACTATTTCATTCTTTTGTTTGCTGAATTCCGGTGATTGATATTATAGATTTCGTAATAGAATTACTTCAGAATCATCAACTAACGGATTGTATGGAAAATCCGGCAAGTAATATTGAAGGACTTGTTTCATACCCCAGTTCACAGGTAGATTTTGTTATATTCTCGTCCTGCTTAAATGGTCTGTTATGTTATTGATTCAAAAAAAATAGCTTTGACTTATTTGAAAAATTTGACAGGTGATGATTTGGAGCTGTCATACTGGGCCAGTAATACTTGCATTCACCAATAATTACAAAAAGCCAGTGGTGTGGGCGCTAAAAACGAATGCTATAAGACGTCTTGCTGCATTTCCAACTACTGGAATAATTCCGCCCTCAGAAACAGTTCAAGTTAACCGCACTTTTTCTTGATTTTTAAAC
>NW_018108190.1:526459-527668 GCF_000183805.2 Loa loa | reverse complement strand
CCAATAATTACAAAAAGCCAGTGGTGTGGGCGCTAAAAACGAATGCTATAAGACGTCTTGCTGCATTTCCAACTACTGGAATAATTCCGCCCTCAGAAACAGTTCAAGTTAACCGCACTTTTTCTTGATTTTTAAACTTTAGATTTTTCAAAATTCTTCAATATTGCTAATTAGCATTTTATCCAAGTAGTGATAGATGAAATACTGAAATTACATGAAGTTTTATCAATGAAATATTTTTAGATAAAAATTGATTTGGTGGGGCAAATACCTAAAAAAAATTTGAAAGATCGGCTCTCGCTGGAATATTTTTTTGCTGATCGAAAATTTCTAAATGATGGTAATTATTATAATTTCTTTCATCGCAGTGAATCGACTCGAATGAGAAAATGTTTAGAAGTCGTTTACGTTCAGCAGTGATTGCATATCAATCTATATATTATTATCATTGTCTTGTGTAATTATAATACATTGATAAACATTACTTCGTACAGTACCAATTCTTTCCCCAAATATCTTTTTTTAAGTGTGAAATATTATGTTATGAGAACTCCTATAAGCAGTTTCATAGATTTTGTTAATACTATATTCTAGTATTATAAATTTGTTTTAATTTCGAATGAAAGTAAAAACAACAAATGGCCAAATTCACGTAAATTGTGTTAAAGTTCACTTATTGTGACTAAAGTATTTTGGTAATTGCCCAGTACTTTTCTTGTTTCTTACTTCTGAAATATTTTCGCAAATTGAAGGCGTCTGTCGGACTACCGAAATTAAAGCTATGTTCAAATAAAATTGCCACAATATCCAATAGACAGGGTGGGAAAATCCTGCAAGTAAAATTAAAGCGATGAAGAGGATATAAGCTAACAAAGATATATATATATATATATATATATGGAGAAATCCAAAAGGAGTTAATGTTTTTACAAATGAGCAGACGATACATCTACGCTTATTTTCCACGACTGAACTACAACGATATCTTCCCAGATCCGCCATCACTGGACAACAAATTACGATATCCTTTCTATTCGTTAAATGCATTCCCTGTAGCATATCCCCAATTCAACGACCTATCAACTAAGCGACAGTTAAATTATTATCGAAGGCATGACAAGGAGTTTGTTAACTGATCATATTGGTTGCTTATTGTATAACTCATTTATCACTGCTTACCAATTCAGCGCGTTATATATATATATATAT
>NW_018108190.1:519554-525727 GCF_000183805.2 Loa loa | reverse complement strand
ATATTGTGCAAAAGCAATATTACATCCTTAATAAATCTATATCGCAAAGTTTAACAGATTAGCTTTCCCGACAACGTCAGTTTTGAGATTCATTCATCTTCCTGACACACATGTTGGTGACGATGTATTACTGGTTGATTCTGTAGGAGATTTTTCAGGGTTCCTCAAAAGGATGATCATATTTTGATTTTCGCGCTTCGCCAATCGTAAAAGGGCACTTTTTATCATTGTCACCAATTTCACAAACTTACCCATCATCAATTGCTCCATCATCGCTTGGCTTATGGTGCCGATGCAAATTGCTCTCGTTTTCAAGTACATAGCATGGCTTTCGATGATAGCACTTTGTATTTAGATATCTCTTATCTGGCCCATAAAGCCATAGAGAGTTTTTTGCTTTTTATCTGAATACTTTTGATTGAAAGGTTTTACAAAACTGCTAAAGTATTTTGACAGGAAAAGTGGAAGAATAGTTATTATTGAACTTATCATTACCCAATCATACTTCCCAGTGATTTTTAATTAAGCCAGAGATCGAGTAAATCAGATTACATCCAGTCATACATTAAGGATTTAGATAAATCGAAGGCAATGGAGCTATATATTCTTTTCAAGCTTCTGAATAACTCTCGCGTTCCCACCGGAGATACAGTACCACCATATTATAATAATGTGTCTGTGAGAGAGGGAATGTCTGTTAGGAACTTCATAAAACTAGTGCCAAACTACTGACTAATTTTTCGCTGTAGTCGAGTAATATTGTCAGTCGAATATATTTTGTGAATTATGACGAAAGAGTAGACTAAAGTTCAGTTTTATTCATGCGAAAATAACTTTTCGAATAATAATTTCGTTACAATTATTCAAGATGGTACGCTTACAAAAAATCAATAAATCCTTCCATTAGCAAGAAAAAAAGAATTTATTCGCATAATTTCGGATTTAACTGAAATTTTGTCGAATATCTTTCATTTTTTCCACTAATTGAACAGCATCATTTATAGATTTACTAGCAGTTTGAAGTTGCTCATCATTACCTTTGATATTGTCCAGTTTCTTCCGGATTGATTCTAATTGAAAAGAAACCTTTGAGATCGCTTCCATGCATTTATCGCGGCTACCCGTGTTTTGCTTTCTTTTCTGGTTACTATGATCTTGGATCTCTTTCGCTAGTTTGGACACATCACGATGCAATTCTTCATGTTTTCCGTCACCAGCTTGTCCAAATTGCTCTGCAGCTTTTTGAAGGACAGCAGTTAAGGATTGGATAGACATTTGACATTTATCCTGAAATACTCGTGTTAACTGATTAGGTTTGATCAGTAACCTCTGTGGTCCCATGAAGTAAACTTTTGACAAAGTCTAAACCTTGACGGATTGATCAAAGCGAAGTTAATCTTACCGGTTTCTGCGACTGAACGTGAATGACAGATAAGACGCTGCTAATCAAAATCAATCCCAAATGCATGTTTTACTGTATGATTATGCGTAGAATTATTGACCACTGCTGTAATTATTCGCGGTAATTATCATTTCTGAACGTTTTATAATTCTATATGTGCCCAATACCTTTTTTAATTAGGATAAGTTGCAAAACGATAGGATGCTAATTCAGTTTGAGCTACTGTCAGAGTACCTCTACTGGGAAAGTATAATCCAGGCCCTAACTGAACTTCTTATTACCCATTCATATGTCCCAGCGATTCTTAATTAAGGCCAAAGAAACTGAGTTGATCAGAGACGTCGTACTTTATTATACCCAGTCATACATTCAAGATTTAGATGAATAGAAGGCAATGGAGCTGTATATCATTTTCAAGCTGCTAAATTCCCGCCCTGTTTTACAATATCCATTGCTAGTACCATATATATTAGAATAAGGTATCTCGGAGGAAGGGGTATCTAGTGAGAGCCTTATAAAGTCGATGTTGAGCTGGTAACTAATTTTTTGCTATAATCAGACAATATTTATAGTCGATATAGCCTTTTGTGAATTGTGACAAAAAAGCCGTCTATAAAAGGCCAAAGTTTAATTTCATTCATGTGAAAATGATTTTTTGAATAAAAATTACCATTACAAAAATTTATGATATGCTTACTCATTGTGAGCTTGCAATACAACAAAACGATTTGTCATGTATGTCGCATCGCTTTCACAATAGAAAAATATTCTCGATATTTCAATGCATACATGAATTCCACTGAATCTAAATGTAATTTTTTTCCAGACTCAAATTTTCAAATTAAAACTTTGATTTCCATTAATAATCGCTCTTAGTGGAAAGATAGAATAGTCACGTTAGTCTGCTTTACTATAGAAATATATGCGATAAATTTCTTATATAGAGTTAAGTCTCAAACGAATGTTATATCAGTCTAACCAATACCTTTTATTCAATTTAATAATTACTCCATTCCTTTTGTTAGCAAATTTTGGTCATTTACTCTTGTCCTCATTTTCCCTGACACCTTTAACATTATCAGGTTAATTAACTAATCATTCATTGAGATATCTAACTATCCGCATTCATACACCACTCAAATACCACGCTTGAGAATACCAGTCTCGATGAGATGTATATTCATTACAAATTCCACCACATCACGGGAAAGATTTTGTAGTTTATTCTTTGTTCTTTTAACTCCACAGCATTGATAGTAACCTTATTGGTGTTATACAATATGGTAAATATCGCACTGAAACAATAATGGGGACGAAATGAACAATATACAATAATTATTAAAGGATTTCAAACAGTCTTGTCGCTCGTGCTGTTCAACTGTCGAACCATCACTTTTACTACCTTCTAACCGCTGCTGAAGTTAAACGACTGACTTGTTATCTTCGATGTTTATGCGAGCTGTCGTATTAACTCAACGGAAGTCGTACTGAGTGATTGAGCGAACCGTCGAATTTGGTGACACATCCTGACTGATCTAGCTCCTTATATAGTGGAAGTAGTTCAACATCCCAGACACATTGGTTTAACTATCAGACTAACGATTCTTTACAATATTTCAATATTTATGTGTAAGCTTGATTAACAGATTACAAAAAATTTACAACAAAGGGCTTTGTGTGCAACATTTAAGCATTGAAATTAAGATTGGTTGAAAACTTGGAGGAATTGGATTTGGGTAAATGATTCATCACTTTCGGCATTAAAAATTGATTTTGCGTAACAAATCATTTATCTGAGAAATATTTTGAATCCTAATTAAAACAACTAACATTTTTTCGACTTCGACGCAGGGACGAGTTCATTAAAAGAAATAACAAATCAGATGAAGAAGAAGCATTAATAGCATAATAATAATATTGATAAAAACGATGCTAAAAAACTGAAGTACTCAATAGATAAAATAAATGGACACCGAAATGTAACAGAATTCATCTACTAAAATTGATAATCTCAAGTTCATGGTACCGTGTTGGTAGCACTGGGATTGATGCTTCGGAAGATCGGAAGATGGTACAGAAATGACAATGAGGGTCAGTGGATTTCATATGATGATATTTCAGCCAATGGGATCAAAATTTGTCACATCAGAATTGGAGATATCGTTAGTTGACAACACCAATAGGTTAATGGTACCGAAAAAATGGCTGTAATAGTGCAGTTGTTACCTTGCACGAACCTTTTTAATACGTCAGTTAAGATTTCTTCAAAACTGGTTTGGTTGGCTGGTTGGCGTATTGGTGATGAAGAAATAGGTATACGAATTGGTATTTTTCTTTGTCACAATGTTTGCTGAAGTTGGTGCTCACGTATTTGCGTACCTACGTCAATTACTCTTACTGCTGGGTAGATGTGCATCATCAATTTTGTTAACATTGTCATTTATTTTGTTTAATGTTTGGACTATTTCTCCTTTAATCATCTTGTCGGAAAAAATCACTCGACAACATTTTTCTGAACTTTTCCAAGAAAATTCAGTAAATTCGATTCTTATGAATGGCTCAAGTATAAGCTCTTCTTAGTAATCGGAAGGGGAAACTCTTGAATGTTGTCGAATTCAGCATGAATTGAGTGCAAGTTCTCTCTCCTTGATTTTATATCACCATTTATGTATTAGCTTATTTCAGAATCGAAAAGTATGCTCGGAGATTTATTAGTTGTTTCGTCTGTCCTTTATTTGGGAGGGAATATTTTATTTTAAGTACTGATTCATTGGTAAAAATTATTGGTTCAAGATCCAGTATGTGATAATTTTCAAATTTTTATATCTTCCAATAACTCAGTCAAGTTTTCATAGTGTTAGTTTCGTGACATGATGTGTAAAATCTGTTCCATCCATAAGTATGACAAGCCTGGATACGAACTTATGGAAAGTGATTCAAGCAATGCTTCTAGAGAGTTATGTAGTATGCCTCTTCATCAAACATTGATCAAGCAAGTAATTCGGCATTTTCTTCTATTTCAGTTTCTTCTAATCATTGATTTGCGTAAACTGTCCCATCCAAGTGAGGAGAAGACAAAACAGGAAGTGCATTGATAAGTTCTTGAGTGTGGGTACACTTCGTGATGTATCCTGTCTAATTAGTGTCTATTTATTGGTCGAACAGTTGAAGCAGTGTTGAATTGACTTTCTCGTTACTTCACTGATTTTCATTCTTTGATCGCTTGCTTGTAGATGATGCCGTCCAGATATCCTCGAGTGTTATAGGTAGATCGGAATATTTATAAGACCATGGACTTGACGTCATTCGATCTTACAACAAGTTGGGGTACAGAAGTTTGAAATCTCATCTAAGCTAGATTCTGGTCGTCAATCGAGATACTATGTAATAAGGAATGTTTAATTTCAAGGTTTTCGATGGTCCAATTACCTAAGTTTGGGGTTCCATGTCTCATTCTGTGATAAATTTTTTCGTGTCCATATCAGCGACAGAGCAGTCCATAGTGGTGGAACTGTTAAGAAAGCAAGTAAATCATTAATGTTGGAATTCAGCATAAATGCCTGACATTTTCAATTCCTCTTTCCATGAATTATGAAATAATTGCTTCCTGTCATTTGTTTTGCATTTTTTCGATGTCAGTCACGTAGAATATCGATCGTTAGGATGGGTTTTTCATCCGTTTCATTCGCTGCTGGACTGCGAATGCCTCAGTTCTCGCCGTGTTTCCGTTTCCGTTTGTCTCAATGGTATACCGCATGTTTATACTGCTACACTTACGTTAACTTATTGATTATTATTAGCGCTTTCATAAGTCATAAAAAAATGTTCAGGCACGCAGCTCCCTAATCACACTTTTGTTTTTCATTTTCTTCACATTGTTACTTCAACAGTGTCGGGTTTTTCTGTATCAAAATATGCTACAAAATAGTGTGTAACTGCAAACTAATTGGACGTATGTGTTAGTGATGGAGCGTTTTGTGCCATTAATGGAGATTAATAGTGTTAATGTTTCATTTCGATTTCCAGATATTTAAACAAAATGCGTAGTTTGTAGTTTCATCGTCGTGATGGACTACAGCCACTATTGCTTAGCCCTTTATCTTATATGTATCTTTTGTTAAATGTAAATCTTCATAAACGATGTAAGAAAAGGGATGCATGCCTGAAATTAACTGAAAAAAACTTAGGTGGTACCAAGTAATGTTGTGTTCCTTGTGACTATGATTCGATGAAACTGGTGGTAACAACACTGACATACCAATTATGATGACTAAAGCTTCAAAATTCCCCTGCAGTTTTTCTTTTATTTTTTCAGTTAACTAGTTTTTGATTGTTGTTTTTCAAAGAACGTCTTCGCATCGAGTTTTAAATTACTTTTGAAGATTGTTAAAGCTTTGTAAAACGCTTTTAGGTTCATGTTATTATGAAATAGTGATGAAAATAATAACGCTTTTTGCCTGTGATTTATACTACTGTGGTTAGGAGATTGCTTAAAGGATATACTTGTTATCGATCATTTCGATTAATTAGGCTCATAAAAATGATATTCCCTATCATAGAAACATCACTTTTTTCATCAGCATCATCATTATTTCCCTTTACCATCTATTTCAATTAATTTATTTCCCAAAAAACTGTTAGCATTTTGGTTGGCATTTTTCATTTAGACACTGTTGCCAGCCCAGTGACATTTTCAAGCAGAGTTGGTAGTTAAATCAGTGACGTGTCTTTTTTGCAAGAGGGAATTTAAATGTTGGGATTTCAAAAAATT
>NW_018108190.1:516550-519118 GCF_000183805.2 Loa loa | reverse complement strand
ATGAACTGGTGGTACAACACTGACATACCAATTATGATGACTAAAGCTTCAAAATTCCCCTGCAGTTTTTCTTTTATTTTTTCAGTAGTTTTTGATTGTTTGTTTTTCAAAGAACGTCTTCGCATCGAGTTTTAAATTACTTTTGAAGATTGTTAAAGCTTTGTAAAACGCTTTTAGGTTCATGTTATTATGAAATAGTGATGAAAATAATAACGCTTTTTGCCTGTGATTTATACTACTGTGGTTAGGAGATTGCTTAAAGGATATACTTGTTATCGATCATTTCGATTAATTAGGCTCATAAAAATGATATTCCCTATCATAGAAACATCACTTTTTTCATCAGCATCATCATTATTTCCCTTTACCATCTATTTCAATTAATTTATTTCCCAAAAAACTGTTAGCATTTTGGTTGGCATTTTTCATTTAGACACTGTTGCCAGCCCAGTGACATTTTCAAGCAGAGTTGGTAGTTAAATCAGTGACGTGTCTTTTTTGCAAGAGGGAATTTTAAAATGTTGGGATTTCAAAAAATTGAACTCTATTTACACAGAAACTGATAGATCCTGACCGAGGTTATTCATTGCTTGCTGCAACAAAAAACTAACTTAAGTCTTTGACGACGAACATTAAAATACAAAGTTTGGCCTCAACAGGGCAGGGTTACGTGCATAAATTAATGATTGGAATTACTAAATATTATTTTTCATAAAGTCTTATTTTTTTAGTTTTTATAGTGCACATGTATTGTAGCATTTATTAAATTTTTATGATTTTGTTATTGCTCATGAATACTGTTGGATGTCGTGGTACAAGTCGTGTTGTTGCTAACAATTAAGTGTTGATCATCTCCAGTAATGATTGATTTAGTTGGCAGCAACATTTTATCTTAGTATGCAGCTATTGGTTTTCTCAATTTTGCTTTTGCCCAGGTTACTAAAGTATTAATAAGTTTTCTTTATGTCTGTCATACAAGTTCTTTGAATTTTGTCAGTATTGTGGAGTGTGAAATTTTTTTTCTCAATAATTCAGCATGTTAAGGTACTTTAGTGCTGATACTTTCATTTTTTTTTTCAACAAAGGGCTGGGGTAGAACTTGATTAGTGTGAAAGAGAATATGACTAGGACCGGTAACTCGTGGGAAGACTCTGATCATGAATATTCGCTGTGAGAACTCTGTAGCATTATTTCTCTTGCTATGGCAAAAGCAAAAATGGAAGTGAAGACTTTTTCCATTATCAAATGGCCTTCTGCGTGATATTTTTCTCATAAGGTGTTCCATTACCAGTACGAATGAATCTTTCATTATTTGCAGCCGATAAATTTAATCAGTTACTTGAGGTATATTTTAGTGAAGTTGGTGATATCCCCATTCTGAGAATTATTCCGAATTTCTTCGTAATTACTATTTTTCGACTTATTGTACTTATTCTTATATTTTCACATACGAACTCATTCGTACCTTCTTACTTGCCAGCAAGAGTTCTATTTTTATTTTTATTTACAATTCAGGATGAATTTATTGGTCCAATTTTTTAGTATCGTTTTGTTGTATATCCAAAGGAATCCGTACGTCGGTGCACAGGTTGGTTGCGAAACAAACTTGGAATTTTAGGTATAAAAAAAAATTGTTTCTCTGGAGGGTAAACTCATATTGTTGCATGTATTGATAAAACGTATGTTGCGTCTAGTTAGTCTTGATTTTTGAGCGTAGTGATGACATGATAATGAAGTAGTAAAGATAGCGGAAAAAACCGAAACTGATTGGAATAGCATGGAAGAGGGTTGTGCTCTGCACAGTATGAGAGCCTGCACTTCTGGAAATTAAATTGTCGATTCATTAAGCGAAAATTTGACTCGTTATCAGACATAGTATATCTTAAAATTATTGCCTTTAGCGAAATTTTTTGTCAGGTAGAAATTACAACTGAATTTTCTTTGAATTTTAATTCAGCAGTTCTTTTTTTTGTTAATTGCTTTCGAAAAGTAATCAGTGAAAAATTATTCGTTTCCAGTGGCATTTTTTGAAAGTAAAAATTTACCCATATCTGTTTCAGATACAAAGAAATCCACTTGATGCACAAGCTGCTGAACAAGGTATATCATTTTTGTACAATTCTAAAACATACAACTACTTTATTTTTTTCTTATTTTTCCATGCTTTTAGTACTTTCACCTCAACATGTACGACCACATGCACCAGTACAACTGCAAACTGCTACTCAGGCACAACAACAACAATTGTACGTTCATACCTTGGCTTCCTTCAATTTCTCTTTCCAGCTGTTGTTTTGTCGGAAGTTGCATTTCCCAAAGCTGTAGTATTTGAATCAGTGTTTGAAGCTGTGATTTATTGCCTGTGCGGGTTGAATCCCTGATACCTTATTTAGTAAGTCCCTTTCTATCTTACTAAAACGGAGGGTTTCATTCATTCTGCTGCAGGACTGCTCACATGACTTATGTCAAACGTTATCAGATTTTTAAAAAAATCCTGTATCAAACGATTGTAAATTCTACAGGTAAGTATTTGCATATATGTTTGATGAAATCCTAAAGGTTAATTTG
>NW_018108190.1:508921-516315 GCF_000183805.2 Loa loa | reverse complement strand
CATGCTTTTAGTACTTTCACCTCAACATGTACGACCACATGCACCAGTACAACTGCAAACTGCTACTCAGGCACAACAACAACAATTGTACGTTCATACCTTGGCTTCCTTCAATTTCTCTTTCCAGCTGTTGTTTTGTCGGAAGTTGCATTTCCCAAAGCTGTAGTATTTGAATCAGTGTTTGAAGCTGTGATTTATTGCCTGTGCGGGTTGAATCCCTGATACCTTATTTAGTAAGTCCCTTTCTATCTTACTAAAACGGAGGGTTTCATTCATTCTGCTGCAGGACTGCTCACATGACTTATGTCAAACGTTATCAGATTTTTAAAAAAATCCTGTATCAAACGATTGTAAATTCTACAGGTAAGTATTTGCATATATGTTTGATGAAATCCTAAAGGTTAATTTGATTTCATAGGCTGAATCCACCTAGTGATCAGCAGCAAGGGCTCGATACATATAGGAAACATCTGATAGATTATGAAGAATGTAAGGAAGATGTACATAAATATTGCTTTCGTCCTGGAGTGGAATTGAAAAGTGATATGTCGGTATTGGAATGTCTTCAAGACGTTAAATTAAGCGAGACGGAAGTGCTTACTGCTGCATGTGAACATTTGGTTTGGGATTTCAAGGTAAGTTTAGTCATCAGATAGGCTCTAGAGTTGTTATCCAGGAGTGATATATGGTGGGAAAACATTACTCAGTCATTAAATTTTTATTGCAACTCAAGTCAAATTGAAACTTCAGGTAAATTTGACTCAAGATGATCAATTTCGGCAAGCGTCGAAACTTTATTGCAAAGACGAAATGGTAGTTAATTCAAACTTAGCTCAGTGTGCAGAAGTAACAGAACCAGGATATTCACTCTCATGTTTCATGAGTTTCATATTAAATTTACCGAAAGAGTCGAGTTGTTTCAAATTTTTAGGCAAGTTCGATCTTTTTTCTACTGGCTTGCAGAAATTTTTCTACTTCCAATTATCGATTTTTACTTCTAGAACTTTCATTACTTGTAATGAATACTTTACATCCGAATCTCCTTGTTACTCTAACTTCTGAATATAAAGGTTTCTCAATTCACTTGTAGTGCGAAGTCCTTAATTTTTTGCATTGGAAATGATGGGAATAAAATGTCTTACTTTGGATACGTCTCGAAAAAAATAGAGACCACTGATTTCTGCTGTCAGTTTAGATCGTTCTGCCAGACTTGCATTCTCTGACTTTCGTGTTGTTGGTCCATTTGTGGCGGTATGTAAAAGTACAATCCAGCGACTTCAATGTGGGACATTAACTCCACCATCTGCCCATGCTAAAGCTCGAGTTCCACATTCCCAAGGTATGCTTTTCTTTTCGTAACTATTATTCAATTTTATCGAAGAATATTTTATATGCCAATAGTTGTCGTTAAAAGATCATCGCTATTTTGGTTTATTCACGAGATATTAAATTATTGGTTTGCAGGGCATACATTGGAATGTTTGATAAGCAAAATCTATCGAGCACCGCAAAAAGATCCTGGGGCAACGCCAGTAGTTGACGAAGCGTGTCAGCACGAAATCATGCGAATAGCTGAATTACAAACGGAAGATTTCCACCTCGATAGGCCGCTTTATTTTGCTTGTCGGGAAGATCGAGAGGTGATATGAGCTGTTTCAGTCTTTGCATACTTTCATTCATTCCACTTCAGCTTATACCTTATTACATTGTTTAAGTTCATTCTGTAAAACAATTTTTTAAGAAATTTTGCAAAACTGTCCAATCAGGACAGGGAAAAGTACTCGAATGTTTGCTTACTCATCGGACAGATCCAATGATGGAGCCAGAAGTATGTTTCTTTAATTGTTTTTCAAGAAGAGATAAAAAACTTGATATTAATTAGTAAATGATCGGAAATTTTTGTATCATTTTTATACTGATATTAGTTAAATTTAACGCTGTTTGTATACCAAATTAATTGGGGATGTACTTGTTTTATCACTCCATCAGATATTTTATCGTTTAGCAACTTATGTTTCTTCTCGTTCATACCATTGAGTTAGCTTATAACTGATACTGTAGTAGAAATGCTTTGTTACAGTGTTCAAAGCTTTTGGCTGAACGAGCTAACATGATGGGGCAAAACTATCGATTATCACATCCATTGCTCAGTGGTTGTGCAATAGAACTGAAAGAGTTCAGTTGTGCTCCGTCGGCATTATTTTCGGGCTCTCCAAATTTTCATTTAAGTTGGGTGCTTCTGTGTCTGGAAAATGCGGCACATGCAAATCCGGGCAAAGTATCCAAAAAATGTCAACATGAAATGGTTTCACATCGTAAAATGATGTTGAGTGAATTTCGATTAAGTCCAGAAGTTGTTTTAACCTGTGGCAGAGTAAGTTATGAAGTTTTTTTCGCCTTGCTTTTTTGGAGATATTTTAAAATTGATTTCAAAACTTCAATCTGCGGTAAACTTTCCAAATTATTTGTTTCAACCCTCACAACAACTGCACTCTTTGAAAGCCTCACATTAATAATCATCCACTTGTACAGGAAATCGATATGTTCTGCAGTGAAAAGGGTGATATTGAGGCGGAAGGTCGAACTATGCACTGTTTATTGAGTCATGCACAAGAACGTAATGAAAACCAGAGACTTGGTCCGCAATGCATGCAAGCTTTGCAAACTGTTATGAAGGTTACTTTTTTTTGTTAGCTATTTGTTAACCCTCTATACTCTTAGTTTTCAATGTGATCAAAATAAATGCTTAACAGATCTTTGTTTTTAGGATCACTGACACTAGTTAGTGATCCAAAAACAAAGATTTATTTATTTATTTGTTAGTCTACAGTAATTTCTTCATGATCTAATTTGTTTATTGGCAGGTCGTCGATGTTGGTTCGAATTACAAAGTGGATGAAGTTTTGTATGCCAGCTGCAAAAGATTAATTGATGGTAAGTTTGTCAATATGTGCCCAACTTCAACGCATCTTTCAGCGACAAAATGTTATTATAAAAATGACAAAATGTTATTATATTCTTGACCAAACGCAGAAAATGATCGCAGGCGATACTTTTCGAAGTCAGAATTATCGAAATTGCAAACTTTAGCTGTTGCTTTAACTGTTAATTTTAGCTATTGCTGTTGTTTCTGATCATCTTCTGTCCAGACGGGATTTGCAAGAAATGGCAGGAATACTTACATTTGCAGTGTTTTTCGTTTTTTAATGAAATTCGAGATTTTGTTAAGTAGATATAGTATTTGTTCTAGTATAACTCTTAAATCGTTCCATTGTGCCTAATGGTTATACCCAGGTCCATGTGCAATGGATGCTCAATCGGAAGCGAACACTTTGAACTGTTTGATGAAACATATGGATATTGACATGCCAAAAGAATGTGAGCAACGGCTTTTAGAAGTGCAGTACTTTATCTCTCGTGATTGGCAACTCGATCCGCAACTTTATTTAGCATGCCATGAAGATGCTGTTTCCAAGTAACATTTAATATTTATGTTGCGCAGTTTTGAACTACAATGCCATTTCCCATTTTTTCGATACTTATTATAGAGCAAGAAGCGGCTTTCGCTTTGATTTATAATTTTTTGAATCGTTTTTAAGATGCTCTGCTAATGCTAACTGGCATCAGCAACCGATTCAACAAGGACCAGATCCTGGACCAATCGTACTTGCATGTCTCTATCGTGCAGCCTACAACGATCAGAATCCGGCAAATTTTCTGCTTTTCTGCTTTCTTTGCTCTAGCCAGTTTATTATCCATGCCTTATATAAAGCTTTGAACTACTTCTCTATTGCTTTTAAATGTAAACTTTTCCTTCTGTAGCTCAAGCCGGAATGTGCCACAAATGTGCGTCGTGCGTTGCGTACTCGTGCAGTGCGTGTAAATTTGATGCCAGATATCGAATCTTATTGTCGAGAGGCTTTGTCAGAGTTCTGTTCTACCGATGTGAAACCCACACAGGTATGCATCTTAGAAATCTTTTTTTGAAAAGAATCTAATAGTTTGTGGTAAAGGTGATAAAGGTGAGGTAAAAGTGGACTTAAATTAGGCCTACTAGGATATATTATACGGATTTTGTAGTCATTAAAAGTGCAGGTTGCTGATAACAAAAGCATTGTAAAGATATACAGCAAAAATTGTTGGAATAGTTCGATATCTTTATCATCATTGTCAGTCTAATTAACGGTTCCATTGAATGCGACAACTTCAAATAGTAGGATTAGTAGCAATGATGTTTGTCTTTTTCTGGCTTGGAATTATCTTACAACCAGCAGAATTTTTGCACAGCTAGGCAGTCTTCTTTGCCTTGATGGTCATAACCGATTTTAAGTTATTGTTTAAATAATTTTATTAATTTACAAACTTCCAAAAGGAATGAAAGGTCCGAAGTAACATCCTACTCTCTTCAGGAAATGAGGTGTTTGCAAGAATATTTCCAGCTAGATAAGTTCAAAAAAAGTATGGTGAATGTTCCGCAGCTGTAAGCGATTATACGAAAATGATGGCTAAAGATACTGCTCTGAATCAAGCGCTTACAAAAGCTTGCAGACCTGTCATTTCGAAATATTGCCAGGTTTCATTTACGAATAAAGAAGATTGTCGACTTTTTTAATGTTCTTTCTGTTGTTCGTCGTCGGAGTAGTTGGGCACTGAGTTCTATGTATAATGAAGCTTAGTAAGGGCTACATGTCTGGGCAGACATTCAACTGTGGACGTTAAACACATCCGGATCATATTTTCTAATCCGACAAATTTTTTCCTAATCTGTGGAGACTAAATCCTGTTACGCTCAAATCAAACTACTCATCTTTTTTGAATTCACTGCAGTGTAAGTGGTGGTACTCTTTATTCAAATAAGTTTCGTATTTCAGCAATACATTAATGAAGAGATTGATCATGGCGATGTATTGGAATGTTTGTTGGATAACAAAGGCCGGCCAGAAATGACTTCCAAATGTCGTTCATATGTTAATCATTTTGAGCTTATTACTTTGCGCGACTTCAAATTCGATGAGCGTTTTGCACAGTATTGTTCGAATGACATCAAGAAATATTGCACGGAAGTTAGCACCGACAAGTAATTCTTTTTTTCATAAACTTCTTTAATTGTAGTAAAGGTTTCCAGATCCTATGCACAAAATAAAAATACTTTAATTTTCTCAATTTTTGATGCACATTTTGAATTTGATTTTCAAGTAGTTTAAAGTTCATCCTTTCGAATTTAAGTATGCACCATGCTGAAGCAATATATATCAAATTATGAATTCCATTATTCGTTTTTTGTTGATTATTCCAGTATTGAGGAATACATCTAGCGCTGTAGATATGGGAGATTTTCCGCTGCTCTGAAGTAAACAATGTAATGAGATTTAAAATGAGATTTACATTTACAAACGATATCATTCTTTATTAAACGATGGTAGCTTCAATGGAAAAGTATGCAATGTAAAGCACAGAATCAATATTAGCTCGTTGATTGTTCCATTTCCGATAAATTCTTTAGGGCAGACATAATTCGTTGTTTGTCAACAGTTATGTTTGAACACAAAGTGCTGGGAACACCAGATGACCTGGAAAAAGATTGTAAAAAATATTTGAAGGCTGCATATCTTCATCAAGAACAGGTGAATGTGAGTGTTTTTGATTTTAACTTTTACTGGTTCTTATGCGTTCACTGCAATTTTTCTGATGAACTTTCAGATTTCATTAATTTGTAAAGGCTCATTATTGGTGTTTTGTTGCTTTGTGCTTTGTACCTTCAATATTTCAGAAAGCGGGCAGTGAATCATGCACTTGTTTAGGTTTTTTCAATTTTTATTTACACGTTTAATCCCAAGTGTTCCTTCTATAAAGGTTCAAAAATAATAGAATTTAAATGTTTGGAGGGCAAAATTTGGTTGGATCTTATATCACTTAGCAAATCTGCATGGTGCCCGTAACACTGTTAACGACTCTGTAGGTTACACATATTTTCTAAGAAGAGTTACACCGTTTAATCTTTCTAATGGTTCAGTCTTTTTTAATTCATGAATCTACTTTTTGATTACAATTCAATCTTAAAATTTTATCTCACATTTGTAAAGAAACAGTTTTGTACACTCACGCTTCATTAAATAATCAATGGAAAAAACTTATGAGAACTGGGATGTTTATCTCCTTAGCTGTTTTTATTCAATGTCTTATTCTGTTTTTGTTATTACGATGCATGGCAAGTGGATGTTTGCATGGTTTCATTGTTTCTCCTCAGATTTTGAAAGTAGCAGTAATTACTAATGTGCTTGCAGTTCGAAGATAAGTCACATATGTTGGATGCTGATCCTACGTTGATGAAGAAATGTAGCCAAGAATTGGATCGATTAGGTTGCCGACAAGAAAAATATTTTGAAGATGTGGTTGAATGTCTACGTTCAAAATATGATGAACTAGGTAAGGCTCTCTAATGCTGGTCATTGTAAATGAAACCATAATTGTATGGACTTCTGTATTATGAAAAATAATTTAGTTTGACGTTTTTATATCTCATGCACTTTTTTGGTTACTTTTTTCCAAGGTAGTGCGAAGTTTTTCTCCTGAATTTTGCGGTAACGTATTTCTACAGAGCACCGGACAACAAAACATAATTGAAAAATGTGGTTCTCAGATTACTGGTCATCATTAGCAAAAGGCATAAAAAATTCAGAAAATCCAGTATTTACTTTTTCATGGTATTTAAATGCTTTGCAAAGGTAGAATATGTTAATGGAATGGATAAATTTTGCCATCATCGCTGACTGTCATGTAACAGTATTTGGACAGCTTTGCAGGGTTAGAGTGTAAAGCAGTTGTTTTTACACGGGAGAAAATCGAAGCAATGGATAATCAATTCGATGATGAGCTTCAGGTGAAATTTATGTTTTTGTCACAAATATTTTTAACAGTTATTTTACTGTTGCTTTAATTTAATTTGAACCATTCACACCTTTGTGTACCTTTCACTTTATTCAAATTAGAAAGTCTTTTCAGCATCATTGTCGCGCAGACATAGACAAATATTGTCATGCAGAAGAAGGTGATAGGGTGCTGGAATGTTTGAAAAATATGAAGATCGTGCGTTCTTTGTCATCAAAATGCCAAAAAGTAAGTGATTTAGAATGCACTATAGAACTTCTCTGAGTGGTGGCTGTTTTTTAGATTGTGTGGCAAAGGATGCGAGAGCAAGCTAAAGATGCGCGCTTGAATATTGGTCTTTTGGAAGCTTGTAGAGAAGAGGCCGAACAGTAGTAAGTTTCTTCATTGTTTAATTTTTTCGATTCCAGGTTCATACTTAGTTACTCACTCAGCTGATTTATGCCAATTTGTTCTCGAATTTCCCGGTCTGTTTTGGAATTCCGTTTCATATCCGTAATATAGATGGA
>NW_018108190.1:458362-508745 GCF_000183805.2 Loa loa | reverse complement strand
AATATCACAAATTGCGCATTTGGTAGCAATTTAGAGTCATAAAAGTTTTCATTTATGATTGTTTCTCATGAATATTCGATTCATATTTTAGGAAAAATTACTTTTTCCTTTTTTTTTTCATTCTCTCTTGTTTCTTGTTTTTTTTCCTTGGTCATAGTCTGCTTCATAGAGAAACCTTTCTAGCTGTCCTGATGACTACAAAAAAATAAACGACCCACAGTATGCAAAGAAAACACTGGAGGGTGTTTTCATTATGTGTTTGCGTTCACAGTACGCCAACCCACAGAAATCAGTACATTTGAATGCTAAGTGCAAAGATGAGGTTGTTTTTTTTTCCTTTTTAACTTGTTTTTTAAAGGTCATTTATATGAGACAGTACATACGTTTAAGATTTGATGTTTAGATTAGCTAATTCCATTACAGTTAAAATTTTTATTGCTTCCATTGAATATTGGCTTGCGGAAAGTAGATAGATAAATTACTCACAATTAGTAACATAATTTCAGTTGGAATTAAATAAATTTCTCGCTTTCGAGTTTTTGTCGAAAATTTTGAATTTTTAATACTTTACTCCAATGAATAGTTTTTAAATTGGTTTCAGATAGCGAACATTATTTTGGAAAGCGAATTTGATGTTCGGTTAGATCCACAACTGTACAAAGCTTGCAAGAACACTATTTCAAAACACTGCTCTGCTGATGTCATCAAGCGTGGTGGAACTTTTGATTCAGTTTTGGAATGTCTCAAGACCGATTTTAGGCTTAGTGCCATTAGAGATGCTGATTGTACACAACAGGTTTTACGCTTTTATCAAGTTTAAGCCGTATTTATCACAAAATTACTTTGCTAGAGCTTTCTGATACAAGCTAGGTTCTGTTTGACGAGTCATCTCGTAAATAAATTCGTTTTATTTTTTTGTTTTGATTCATAGGAAGTTGCAGATTGCTAGACGCTTGCAAGAATCATTGGTTGATATCCATCTTGATCCGATGCTGCATGAAGCTTGCGCTAACGACATTCAGCGATTGTGTTACAATGTGCCACCAGGGCAAAGTCGATGTAAGCAACACACTTTAAATTGTTAGATATATTTTTGATTAAGGATTCATGAATGTAGTGGTTACAGTAATGATTATGCGGAATTCTTTTTAATTTTTTTCTTCATTTTAATACATTGCTGCAATTACTACCTAAACAACTTTTTACATATTTACAGTAATTGTATGTTTACTGGATTCGTTGATGAGTGAAAACGCAAAACTTTCACCAACCTGCAGAGATAAACTCACGGAACGAAATAATTTGTGGAATAAAGCTTACAAGGTTTGTTTATCGAAATTCACAGATTTACAAAAATTTTCTATCTTACCATCAAAAATTGTTTCAGATTAGTTTTTATTAATGCGAATATATTTTTGAATTAATATGACACTTTCCCACACAATCCTTTTCTGACAAAGTATTCGCAATAGTGAAAAACCGAACTTCTTACTTTTACTGATTGATCTTGAACCAACAACACGGATGCTATTGCAGGAACAACAGATGGCATTGCCAGAATCATTTGCAGAAATGGTGAATATTGTAGTAACCCATCCCCAACGAAATTCATTACTCACGTGGTTTGGCGCTTTTATCTTAATACTGTTCTTCATTGGATGTTGTTGTGGAAGAGCAACAAAACGTATAAAACATGAATTGAAGAATCGTTGAAAGATGAAATTTAAAACATGGATTGCTGGATTTTGACCTATGAAATTTGTCCTACTTATTTAGAAAGTGTGTCATTATTTATTATGTGGGACAAACGGGTTCTATGCGAAAATCATTTTATTATGAATTGCTTCTTTTTTCAGATGGGTAAGTAGGATTTACATTAAAAAGAATGATTACTGAATTATAGGTTATCTTCGATTTCCTAGAAATTTGCTGGTAGGTTTTGTAAATTGTGTTTCCAATGATGGTTTATGATGACTGTAACTGATGTTGGATCAATGAAATTTACATCGTCTGTATAATGTGTCTGTGTTGGAAACAGGTAGATTGTTTCTTTTTGGGGGAAAACTATTTTTATAGGATTCAAATCCCAAAGGGAATGTTGAACAGATATCCCTTAGTAGTAGCCCATTACGGTCTACGAGTTCATTCATGGAAATCACAATATCACTAGTGCTGCACTGCTTTCATGTCTGTCAGAATTTGTTGATTTATTGTTATATATACGTTTCTCGTATTCATTATTACAAAAGAAAACTAATATATCCTCAAGAAATCCATTATCTTTACCCGAAAAAGGTCTATCGGACGGTTACACTGTCATCAAAGATAAAGAGATATGGCGATGTTAGGTGTTCGAACGAAGCATGGCTTTAACTTAAAATCTGTTGAGGGATAAAGTTCTTAGTTATATAGATTTTGTAGGTAGTTTAATCACTTGGTAATCGCATAATTGTGATATTTATGATTCTTTGTTAACAGGCTGTCTACTCTATGAGAATGGCTCGGTGTATTATTTTATGTGAAATGTATGAATGATTGATTGCTTGGAGGAAGTTGGAGATTGTCATTCGATTTTGTTTTTTTTTCTTTTTTTCGCCTGAAATAGCATTCTATAGTGTGCACTTATCAGTTTACTATTGTTTTCCAGGTTTCATTTCGAGACATTGTTATGTCAGCTCCATGTTTTAGTACTTTACATTGTTAATTAACTACTGTCTTCATCAATTAATCCCTCACATGCATGACTGGCATGTTGTGGGTCTTACATAAGTTTGGTATCATCCATCTTGTGAGTCCAAAATAGATTCGATCCATCCCGGTCGTTTCCGTTTTCAGTTATTAGATCCTTGTTATGGTTTCAGTGTTGCTTGTTTCTTAACACAAAGTTTACAACCCTTTTTGCTTGGCTTTTTGAAGGACTTTCCTATTCGCCATTCATGGCAAATGGTTTTTTATAAGGTTTTTTCTGTGAATTTCCTTTTAAGCTAAGGGTAATTTCTTCCGAATTCACTTAATTTGTGTTTGGAGTGGCAAGACATTTAAGATATAGAGGTCGCCATAGTTTCGGCATCTTCTCTCCCGATTTTCCCGAACTTTAACCTCGGATTACATTGAATCCACTGGGATTTGTTTTTCAATACTCCGAATGCGTCGCTTTGCAAACAGTTGACGGGCAACACCCTTATTTCTTGATCCTTAGGTTTAACTCCTTAAAATTACTAAATTTCGGGACACCGCGATTGCTTTGCGCGAAACGAGAACTATACCATATTAGAAAATGGATTGCTTAAGAAAACACTACGTTCTCTCCATGATAAAACAAGTGTGGTGTGTTTTCAAATATAGGGCCATACCATCAGGGCGGCCATATCATTAACGTAAGATATAAGGAAAAGGAGAAAACACTGTCGCAACCTAGGTTTAATGCAAATCATAGATGGCGCAATATGGCAGCTTTAATGGGGGAAAAACATCGAAAAAGCTCATAACAATTTCTGTTATTGTCATGAAAATCCTAACCATTTATGCAAGGTCACACTGTTATCAGTGAGATCACTGGAAGGATTTGTCCATTTTCGCACATTTCCTGATCATTTTCCCAAATTACGGAGTTTTTAAATTGTTATTGGCTTCTATGTTTTCACTTTTTATTGTAATCCCGCACTCATCCATTTGCTATCAATGAACTTCCAACATTATATATTCCTTAACACAGCTAGTTCGTTTCTGTTCTAAAAACCTATGTAGACATTAGATTTATTTGATGTATTGAAATTTTAAGTATAAAATGGACTGTATAAGTTTTGCCACGTATACTAAATAAGAAATTGCTGAAGGGAGGATTTGGAAATCAGGACTCGTATCAGTAAAAGTGAACACCGGAATTGAAATTAGCTATTCCGCTGAAAATACACAATAACCAATCCATATTCGAAAACTTGGATTTTTGGTGAGTTATTTCAAAGGTACCAACCATATAAATAAGACTAAGTGAGAAACTATATACTATAAACAAGGCGAACAAATCACCCAAGTTAAAGTGAAATCCCTTCGATTTTCAATTACAATGGCGGATAATCAAACAAAAACACTAATGATCTTAATTCTAGAGCACTTACACTACCTATAATTAATTCTCATCCAGCGTCTTATGCGCATCTATTATTTACGCATTACATCCACTTGCAAGCTAAATGTAATTACAAGAAAATGTAATTACTAAATGTAATTACAAGCTTATGGACGTTGGAACATGTTACTGCAGTGTAATTCAGAAATTTTTTGCTTATTACATTTTTAAACACAAGGCGTTAGCAATCTGTCACTCCATAGGTTCTTAAGGGAAGAATACAGATACAGTCAATAAATAAGTGAGTGTTAACCATTGTTAAAGTTTTCTGGATGACAATGTTTAAACATTTCTCAAAAAGGAAAATACAGATTATGTCGTTTCTGAAAAACTAGGGAATATTCCTAAAATATATATGTTACTGCTTCATGAAAATGAGTAATCAACACTGACATGATACAATTAGCTTATTTCGAAATTATACATGAGCACTCATAGAGATTTTAACTGTCTAATCATATAGAAGATAAAATTCGAAAGATAAAAAGCTCATTTCTGTTCAGTCATGCAGTTGATTTATAATAACATTTACAGGAGAAAACTGAGATGTTGAATGCAACAGCAAACATATGAATTTCTAATCAGTCCACAAATAAACCACAGCTTTGAGAATATGTAACATAGCAACTCTGTAACGCCTATCAGCAATGCAGCATCCACGAATCGTTACCCCACTCCACTTCATCGTCATTAGATTTATCATCCTTCACAACTTCACCATCAGTTCCATTCAAAATCAGTGAATCCAACTCAGCATCCACTAGATCCTGAGCTTCCACTTTGGACAAATCATTTACCAAATCAGTGTGAGGATACTTTGCTTCACCATTTAAATTTTGTTGCCTTCTTTGTACTACCAGCCGATTCCTGAAGTCTTCCAAATTTTTGTTCCGCATTTCTAAGATTCTGATTCGTTCTAGCAGTTTACGCACTTCCTCCATTTGCGCTTTGCATTTGATATCAGCAAGGACCTTTTGCTCGCGCAACTCGCCGTTCTGTTTTATGAGCATATTGTAACTATTTACTGTTGAATTGCTTGATAAACTGTCCAGTTCGGATCTCAATTGATGTAAGGCTTGACGAAAACGACAGTTTTCCCGATGAAGGTTGTTCAAATGGTGGGCGATCTTCTCACGCAATTCGCTGCAATCTTCATCGGTAACGCGAGTCAAAGCTTTATTTAGTTCAATTAACAATTCATCAACATCCTTTTTACTGACATAATCTTTGGTCATTGATGAAGACGGTTCTACGCAGAGAGCTTGACTTCTTGCTGGTCTATATGGATACAGAACCGATGGGATCTCCAGGCTGCTGTGAACCTGACGATTACTAGCGATGGACGACATAGACAAATTTTTTGATGTAGCTTTCACGCTTAATCCGGTTTTCAAAATGCTTACTGGTTTCTTGGTAGAATTCTTGCACTTATGAATTTTAACATGTGTCTCTTCCACTTTCGGTCCTGAAATAATCAAGAATTATAATTTGCATACCTAATACACAAAGGATTAAAAAAAACTGATTTAGAAACATCAGCGCTTTCAAAAAAAGTTTCAAATTCAGTAACCAAAGTACATGATTTATCTTATTCAAAAATTTTCTCTGATTTCAACTGATCTGCATTCTCTTTAGAACTAATAGATGCAATTACCAGCATTAGTAGGAATACAAGAGTGATTTTCCAAGACACATTATATGCAGAGATTTTTTAGAATTTGTAGGCAAATGGAGATACAAGAAAGCTCAAAATCGAAGAATGAAGTAGAGAACGAGGAAAAACACGAAAAAGGGATACACTTGAATATATAAAATTTTTGCTTAATAAAACTTCAAATCTTATATTTTCTGCGCAGTACTAATACTAAAAACTAGTACTTTTATTTCGTACTTAAAAAAATATATGCGTCTCGAGACTTTTTCAGACATGTTATTTACGAATGTCTGGATTTGTTCGATAATATATGACAAATCGTTGGAGTTTACAAAAGGAAGAAACAGCAAGTTCAGAAAACCGTTATATGTCCGGATCTGACAAAACCAAGTTCTCCCGCCAGTTTTTTAAAACTGATGGTGAACGAAAAAGATACTGCAAGCAAGAAAGACAGATTTAAAAAAATCGGCCATAAATTTTCAATGTGTTAGTTTTAATTCTTGACGCTTCTAGATTTAAAAATTATATACTCTTCGAAAGCAACAATCATATTATTGCTAAACAGACGCTTGCATGGAAATGAATAAAATAATTATCGACTTGATATAAATGTCAAAATTCCGAATCAATTTGAGCCAATTTATTTCAAAATTCGGTTTCTTCCCCAATTAAAAAGCATTATATTAAACCAAGCATAGACAAAGGTAACTGGATGATAATAAACAGAAAACTAACTTGCTTTAGTGGATTTTTTTTGTGTTCGGATGACGGGGTAAACATCTGGAAAACTAAGACGTTTGCTCGGAATACGCTGCCGTTCAGAATGACGTTGCCTGACTGTTATATCAGACTTATCACACGCTATCTTGGGACTATGTGCAGCAACTTCTTCCGGCATCAATGACAATATGTCCGCTTTTCTATCTAAATAACCATAAAATTTCACAATTATTAGCTAAGTTCATTTCTAGAAAACAACGGAACCCAGAAAGTTCTACTGCATGCCAAAAGAAATTTACTAGATTGGATGTAAATTTCGTAAACTTTTTAGTCTTGACAAAACCCAAATCTTCCACACATTGTAGCTCTTCGATTCTATAAAACCAAAAAAAGCTTCCAAACCGGTACTCTAAGTAAAGCTTGAAAAATACTTTTTGATCTCAACAGAAAATATGACAATCACTATGAGGATATAGAGTTCAAAGAACAGTTAAAAAGAAATAAGGAATTAAAAATCTAGTGCAAAAGCATTCACATGGAAATTCTGATCTGAAACACACTGTATTCTTTACCGTCACTTCTTTTCATGTTATCACTTTTTTTTTGTTTTCTGCTTGTTCCAAAAAACCAGGTAACAAATAGCCAAAGCGTAAATTTGGGATACGAATGCGAGAAGAATGTCTAATCCTCGAAGCCGTACTGCTCAAAGTTTTACTTGAAATAGGCATTCTTTCATTTTTTGAGTCTCGAGGAATCTCGGGCTTCCTCGATTCGCTTAAGGTTAATGCCGTTGTTTCTTCCAGTGCTACTAAAAATAGGGGAAACTGCAAAGAAGTTGTACATACAAGTAAACAACACAGCATTTAATTAACCAAAAGTAAAAGTAACAATACTTTCAAGATAAACTGAGAATACTAAACGCAAATGAGCTCAATTATGGGTGTACGATGGAATATGGTTGACTTCATGGAAGTGTGTGCTTAGACGTTGGGAGAAACACTTACCATAACAATCATAAACAATGGATATCACAGAAGCTGGCTACATTTTCGGGTTTCATAATACAACAAAGCTCAGATATTCAGTAATTACCAACCATTTGAAACGCTTTTCGAGAAGTGTCCAGGTTCAAGTATTTCCTCAAATGATGCACCATATCGTTTGCTTGGATTGTGCTGTCGACGAACCCTAACATCTGATAGTTGGGCAGCAGTGCTTGGTGACTTGGCATTTTGCTTATTTGGACTTTTTACTGCCTTTTGCGGAACATTTTCTGAAAAGAACGATGTATTCAACACCTCTATCTTCCTTTGATCCATTAACCGAAATTACAGCGTCAAAGCCTGATCCTATAACAAGTCTATTCTGATAAATTTTTCTAAAAAAAGACAGAACACAACTGACAAATTTCTCAAAGAAAAAGCAGTTTAACATCTAATGCATTACACATACCTATTCTTTCCATGTCCGCTATTGCATGAAATGATTTTTTAACCACAGGTGATGAATGATCTCTGAGCATATCTAACAGGATTCTTGGTGGTGTACCCAAACGTGTATTTAAAGTACGAGTTCGATGCGACTGACGCATTGGTTGTTTAGTACTCTCTTTTTGTAATTTTTTCACCATTTCTACAACTGAGAAAGAGATGCAGCACTTCTAAATAACAAAACAGTAATCGCAAACAGCAGTTGAAATTTCAATCATTTTTCTGCAACGTAAATCACTGCTATAAAAATAATTTAACGAAATGAAAATTTACAAGAATGGGATCCAAAAAAGCAAAAACGGTAAACAAAGAAGATTGAATTCTTTTCCCTGCAATCAAAAGTGTTGAAAGTTACCGTAAAAATCCCATGGACCCTTTTTACTAAATGGATTCCTGAAGAGTTCCGCAAAATCGACACAATCTTAGTGGTATGCTTTGCTTATCTCGAGAGAATATGATCTTCTCGAAAATGTTAAAGCACTTCACATTCCTGGAAACATCCGACGCTACAGTAAAAACAACATGATAAACAAGATTGGGAGGCGAATATGCAAAAAATAACTTCCCTGATAACATTTTCTGGATTACAATATCGTAAAGTGCTGAGGTCTCATACAAACCCTCATGCTTAAGACTCCCGCTTATGCTTAAGAATATTCCTGTCCTCTTTTTTTTTCTCTATTTAAAATTAAAGGAAAACTATTATATTTTCTTGCTCTTGAATTCTCAAATGTTCCTTCTATGCTTGCTTAATTCTTTTCACCTAATATTTTTCTTTCCTTGAAGTATGCGATTTACGATAAAAAGTCGTGCTGAAAAGATTGAATCCGAAAAGAAAAAGTTATCGCCATACAACTACAAGCCATTGTAGCCAATTTCAGATTTTCACCACGATGCATGTGGCTTCAGAAACCTTATGACATTCCCCACTAAGTCTTGCCTTTTCGTTAAGGATTGTAAAATAAACTTAGCCATTCAGCTTTTGACGAAATATCGGGTAATCGTTTCCAGGTTTTAGGATCCAATACGATTATATCTTTCAGTACATTAATTCTAGATTAGTCAGGATATTGTCTTGTAGTTTCACGTAATATAACTCACATAGTTTTTGTCAAATGCTAATGTTTACTAAGTATATTAAGAGTGTTTTGATTGAAAGACTCAACTTTACACCATGATGCGATAAGGGTAAGTTCCTTAAAAGTGTAACCACACAAGCAACCTCGACATCACAGCTGAGAACTTAACCAAAATTTACCGGACTAGTTCCCAATAAGAAGTAAAGACCTCAACTCATGAACTTACACTCGATTTCGACTTATTACACGGCCCATCAATGGGATTTGTCTTCCAGCTTGAAACAGATATTTCCGATGGGGAAAATGCGTCACTTCGACATGAAGGAGCTTTTATCGAAACGTGAGGCTGATTGTAGTATTGCTTTGGCGATTTTGTATTTGCTCTAGATTTCTTTACAATGACTACACTTCTACTTCACGTCATCTGCTTTACGTAATTTTTAAGCTTATCTTTAGCGGAAGGCTATTTTCAATTTGAGCATGCCATGAAACAAAAATATTTCAAAAATAGAACAAATGCTGCGTTATAGCTGAACTACAAGTGTGGTTTTTATTCTAGCGCGAGAAGTTCGTTTTTGTCTTGTTTAAGACAAGGGCACAGTCCTCAAGAGTTATGCGCACTGTCTGCATTATTGGTGGTATCCAACCTTTCCTTAACCAGGAACCACTTTGGCTTTTTTGCAGCAAGGACCACAAGATTCAAAAATAATGAATCCTGTTAATTTAAAGATGAACTTTGATCGAAACTTTTAATGTATTAGTTAGATTTAAAGTAACATTATAATATAAAGAAGATGGAACATTTCCAATTTTAGTTTTTTGCATCAGTGCGATGTTTGAGCTTGCTCTTTACGGATTGGGTGGTTCCATGATAATACTATCGTTCAAAGCTACACATCTTTACTTCTAGTCGATTCCTGGCTTTGTTTTTAATTATAAACAAAGCAAAAAGCTCTTGTCTGCATAAGTTGTGGAGGAAAGTACGACATAGCGCAAGGCGATTCCCTGAATTGTGGTGTACAAATTTTTTTTTCTTTTTACACCAGAACCCTTCAAAAGAAGCTGATTCAAAGGCGTCTTTGTAGTTCCTGTTATTTTGGAATTCACTGAGCTTTTCCTGGACTTGCTCTTCAACCTACTCAACAGTAATATCAAAAGGACTGCGAATCAGTTTCTGAGCACTTTTTCTTTGGTTTTATGTTCCGGGAGTAATAATGGAATTGATCGATCAACATTTGCAGATAACCTCTGATGTCCTCTTGCAGATTCGCACTGATCATGGAATATTTGTCATCGACCACTGCTTTTTAATATCGCAAACGCAAAAGAATTTAGAAATAACTCAAGCTCTTTGTTAATTCATATAACCTTCTCAGCATATTGCCTTCGACAGCCAGCGAATTTCAGCATGAAAAAGAAGCGTCTCGTAATGGAAGTTTATTTCAATGCACAGTTTTTTTAAAAGGTGTGTATTTAAGCCACTGCTTTTGATAACACCGACCACTTTTCTGATCACTTCCATTGTATTAGCAAGGCAAATAGGAAGCCTTTGGAAGCTAATGCCTGATATGTATGATACAATGAGTTGCTAAACAGAAGGATTTTCTGTTTTATTCGTTTTGCTGGACCGGAGCGTGATCCTAATACAGCTGGTATGCCGTCCGTATAAAAACCGGCAGCATTTCCCACGTAATGTCACTTTTTTTAAAATATTCCGCCATTATATGCATGACATCGATACTTCCCACGTTGTTTCACGTTCCCACGAAATCATTAATTCCCCTAATAGTGTAAAGGCGTCTAAAAAGAGGCAACTGAATACAGTTAAAAACGTCTGTCGATCTATCACGCTACAGAGGGAAACAGGGAAATCTCAATTTAGGAAGCAAGCACCTCCTCAGTGTATTTTGAATAGTTTCCACTCTCAAACTTCTTTTGATAGCTTTGATTAAATAAAGCTTCACGAGTATTTACCTTATGTTGTGCGCAGTTTTTTTGATTTCGCTGTCAGTTTCATATCCTTACGTGACCAATGTTTTTCCGGCAACGCAAATCTTGTATCATCAGGCCCAAGTTCCATCTTTTTCAAATTTTTTAGTTTACCTTTGAAAAATTCCGGTGGACGGTGAGATTAGAATGAACCGTTTTTATGTAGCGTTTTCTGATAAAAAAAAAACATTGTTCCCGAGAACGGTGGCAGATATAATGCAGAATAGCTTCATTCTTCATTACTTCTAGTGTAAATTCAAATTTAATATAACTATGTCATATTCTTCCTTAGGCGCCAAATTCTGAAAATAAAACAATAAAAAAGCGGGTTGAAAGGCTTCTCCTCAAGCTACAAGCTGAATAAACCTCTATTGAATAAACCTCTTGGATTACCGAAAATTAAAATTAAAGTTACAAATAAATCGTCACAATATTATAAAACAGGTAATAAAAAAGGTGGGGAAGGGGAGAAGGAGTACTATAAGCAATAAAAAAGGTGAGGGACCAGACAGGATGATGAAATCCTATAAGTAAAAAAATTAGGGCGAAGACAAAGATGTAAGCTAACAGTGAGGTGGCGTCAGAAAAGAATTTCGGTATTTACAGTACAATAATACAAGCTGAATAAACCTTTATTATAGATAAACGAATCAAAGTATAGCTTAAAACAGAAAAAGAAGACGGCTCTGATTTGTCTTCTACATCCTATGCCGCCGCTCTTATCCATACTTCAGTTTTCGCAGACTAATGGTTCGAAACCACCAGTTTAAATAAGTATGGAACTACTTTCAAAAGAACTCCATAAGGAAGGAGTATTGCACAGAATGTAAACACGTCTTTCAAATGCTTTTTCTTTTCCTTATATATAGAGAAAACAATAACCCCTAAACTCCATTTGATAATATACTTAACGGAAACACAATCGAAATGAATATAGTTGAATTTATTCCTCTTTCATAATATCAAAATCATAGTCTTCTTGCTTGTCGGTGAGTGATGTTGATGTCATTGTATTGATCATTTCTTCAGTACGTCTATCTGAAAAAAAGATTTTCAATTCCTACACTATGATTTGTTGAAAAGTATTAAAAAGTTGTGAATAAGAAGCAAACCATTCCTCACTACCTTTCTCCTGAACTCCACCTTCACTGTTACTTTCAAGAACTAACGGAGTTTCTTGTTTTTCTTCTTGTGTTTTTTCACTGCTAACTTGATCGCACGATTTATCTGCGAATTCCCATCGATGTTGAAGGAATCCATGAACCTGTTTTTACTCATCACAATGTCGTCTCGTACGTTTTTCTAAAACAAAATAATAACATATTTAATGAATTAAAATTTAAAAAATACGTAATGGTGACAAGAGACAAATTCACAGATAAGAAAATAAGGAGGTGACAGCTGCATTCTGCTATGTCCATATAATAGCAAAATTTTAGCATAAACTTCAATATGCTCTACACAAGTATTAGATTTTCTAATCAAGAATTGATAAAAAAAAAGAAGCTATGCCACTACTGAAAACAATAATGAAACAAGAAAGGAGTAAAACTACCTTCTCTTTACGGTAGATAATAGTCTCCCCTGAAGCATTTTCAACTTCCATTCGCATTTCGTCATTATTTTCTTCCTCTCTTTCTGTTGTTGCTGCAAATCCATATTTCACTGCTACTTTATTTGCGCTTTCGGTCGGTAGCCCTCAATTTGAGAAATATTGTGTAAAACATGTTTCCGCAACGTGCTTCAAATTAATTTGTATTATGGGTAATTCACATTTAAAACGAATGATATAATGCTGGGAAAAATGCAGTTGGAAACCTACTTTCCACCAAAGCTTTCTGTTCATCCTCCAATGCATCCAAATCAAATTCTTTTGACATTTCATTTAACAGCTCTGCGGGAAACAAATTGGAGTTGGGGTTTACCACGGTCTCTGGCGGTTCTGTGAAGTACCGTAACTTCCCGCAATTCCAGTCGATTAGTACCTAAAAAACAAAAACATGATTTTTTCAAATCTTAATCAGATAAATAACGCCACAGTTCTACTCGAAAAATTAAGAACTCAAAATTTGAGATCAGATCTTGATTCAAGCGTTAAAACGAGCCTTTCGAGCTGCAGCATTCAAATCGGGACGGCCACCTTTCTTTAGTCGACCCCCTTTTCGAGCAATGTGGGCCAGGAATTCATCGCACGTTTTGAATTCTGGTATTTCATAGTGAAGAATCAACTGCAAATAAGATATGGAACAGCCAGACTTATCAGAATAGACTAAGTTCTAAAGCACGAAATCTTTTCTTTACCACCTCTACATTCTGAGAGAACAAAGAGTTCTCGCCTATACAAAATACATCGCGAGACTAACACTATCTCGAGAACATCGCCTCAAAATAGCTTGTACTGGAGCAGTAGGATCAGCTAGACTTTCCACTCGTATTGCGTTTTTAAGAGCAATTTCACTGTTGTCCAAACGCCCTTTTGGCTCTAATATTACACCAGGAGAATCTAATAATCGGATGTGCTTGTCCAGATCTACTTCTTGCACTTGTCTGGAAATATACTTTGAAAAAGTGGCAGTCAAATATGTATATATATATATATATATATATGGTTTATGGTAGTAATTACAAGTGCATAACAAAAATGTACAACAAAACATTATTTTACTTGAACATTCAATGTAAAATGGATTGAAATACTAAATTTTGCTTCCCCCTACACAAAGTAGCAAAAAAGTCTTTTAAATACCTCGTGATTCCTGGTACAGCACCAACGTCACAAACCCGCTTCCTTTTCAAGCTATTGATAACACTGCTTTTACCAACATTAGGATAACCTAAACGAACCATAATAATTCTGGTTTAGATAACAGGAATGTTTAAGCACTTTTACGCATTTGAGACTTTCAATTTCGTTCGCTGTTACCAATCATATCAGAGAAAAGCTGTTCACAAATCTCTAATGAAACGACACCTCTCAGAATTTTGACATAGATATACTAAAGTATCCAATTTTTTTTAAAAGTATCTAATTTTGATATATTAAAGTATCCATTTTTTCCATAGCTGTTTCTCCGCTTCGTGGCCATTCGCCACTAAACATGCAAGAAAAGGTGTCAAAAAACTTCTTCAATTTTCTCTAATGGAGATAAAAGTTCGCCGTGTTTTCCTACTCTATTCAAACATTGCGGCATTAATTTTTCATCGAAAGAAGTGCACAGTGAACACAATTAGCATTAATTTTTTGCAAAATGTTCCCAATACCAGCTATTAAAGTTAGGACGTGAAAAAAAAACCTTCATAAATTAAACCATATCATTCACTATCGAAAAGCCAACACACTAGAAATACTCACCTACTATTCCAACCCGAATCGATGTCTTGATATCCTTGTTTCTGCAGTAATTTAACAAAAGTTTCATCACAAGATCTGCTCCAACACATTTTGAAGTCGAGAAATGTAAATTTGACGAACTGAAACGCCCCTAAAGAAAACGTTTTTCTTAGCAAAAATGATTTTGATTCAGAAAATCAGCTCCTGACTGCTACCAATTAGACACATTAAACATTAATTTGGAAGTCAGACTAGCTTCATTTCTTCCTAAACCAAATTAGACGACTTTTTGGACAGAAAGTTACCAAATTACGACTCTGTTCCTGAGTTGAAGCTTTGAAAGCTATAGTTGGAGACTGTTGCCGCAAATACGTAAGCCATTTCTTCACATTTTCTTTCGGTACAAGGTCAATCTTATTTAAGAGTAAAACGAGTCGCTTTCCTGCGTTTAAGATATTTTCCTCGACACTTCTACTCCTACTTCCCAATGGATCTCGGGCATCAAGCACCTGAAAACCTAATGCTGCATCGCGTTTTTTACATTTTCTCAATCTGTTAGGGACTTCCAGGTATACATTGTGCACTGTTTCACAGGACACTGTCAGTAAACTATAACAAACCTCAATAACAATATCTGCAGATTCAACAGTTTCCCGAAGTTCATTAGCATACTGTTTCTGTGTTTTCTCGCGCACTTCTTCCAAGTTTTTCATACTTTGGTTTTCGGAATGTTCTGACATTTTTCCCTTTAAAATGCATTTAAAATGCAAATTTCAATGTAGAAAAACTAAACCATAAGTTCAGGACACTAAACAAAAACTTGAAACCAATAATAGGATTTTCACTTGAAATTTTTCGGTACCTATTTCATTTTAATCATAACCTACTCTCAAGATAATGCATAAACAGGATTCGTAATGGATAGAATATGATTAAAAAGTAGTAGAAAGTGACCTGTTCTGTAGCCTTCAAAGTCAGTGTTTGCAAATTACTCGAAACACATTTGCGTTTCGTCCCAATCTTTGCAACATCTGGATGCTTCTGCTTTATAGCTTTTTTCTTCTCAGATTTTTCATACTCAATGCGCTCTCGTTCCTTCTCTGCTTGCAGAAGTATTTCTTTTTTGAATGGGCACTTGTTTGGTACATTTACTGGCTTGTTTTTAGCTCTCCACAACTTCGCCTCTAAACATGTCCACAATATTCACTGACAAAAATCCTTTGACTTTCAGAAATTGGAAAAAACTACCTAAAAGAATTTAGACAGAACAATGACTCATAGAACTTCATCAAAAACGTACCGCTTTGGGAAGGATGAAGGCGAATAATTTATCAAAGAATTCAATGAGCTATAAAAAAGCAAGGTGATATACATCCTTACATCGCCCTTTCATAGAAGAGCAAAACAGATTTGATCTTCCGAATCTTAAAAAAAGAACAACTGTAGAAATAAGAAAAAGTGGAAATATTACTGTCTTTCTTTGCTTCTTTTTTAAGTTTCCTGTTATGTTCCCTGACTTTCTTCGCTATTTTATAACGCTTCGCACATGTTTGCCGTTTACTTGGTTTTTCTGCAAAGAGGGAAAAGGAGAAGAAACATAAACGAGTACTAAACATACAAGGATGAATTAATTCAAAGAAGTTGAAACACTTACTTAAGCAGTACTTGGCCATAAGACGTAGACTTACTTAGCCCGAAATATGTCTCCAGAAAAAACAGAAAGCCTGAAAAAAACAACAAGTGTATGTACGCTGTGAACAGTATTAAGTCATGAATGATCAGCGACATCAGTACCCGCATCCTCAACTTAAGCAATTCTTGTTCCCTACTCGGTATCTATTCACAAGTAACTACTTCACAATCCTAATCTATCACAGCCCTTTGTGCAACAACCTTGTCCACTAGACGAAATATGATTTATCACTCTACCAATAAAAAATGAGGACTAATTATCTCCAATTAGTTTCGTTTTACTTTGTCGAGGAGAGTTCTCCGCAAGCAGACGTTCTCGAAATATCAACTGCAAGCAGCCATTGGAGGCTCGAAATTCCCAATTCCTACTGATGTGCTTATATTTGGATGCGTAGATATGTTAACAAAGTTCCGTGGTTTTGTAATAATTTTGCTTACAAGAATTTATCGAAAGCAAATTTTTTGTCTAAAATATGCAATCTTCTTTCCATCTTCATGCAATAGACGGTACTTTTTTCATTCATTTCTTTTTTTCCAAACGGGGCATCGTATTTTTTGTGGTTCCAAATGTATCGTTTTTTCAGTCCAATGCAAGCATAAAATATGCGGCAATTTTTTTCAACACATTGAAATATGGCTTCATTACGAATGTTATGGCTGAGTACTTGATTTGCTCTCAAAAGTGGTCTTAAATTAAAAAAGAAAAGACCATGCAAGATAAGTGCAACAAAAAAACCATTTACGAATATGAGCCAAATCATTCACCATTGGATGTGATGCATGATATTTATTGGCTTATATTTGTAAATATTAACAAATATTTTATAAATAATAAGATTATTTGAAACAGTATGTTAAAAGCCAATAAATAATAATATACTTGAAAATTGTTCGGGGAAATTTTTTTGCTTAAAAGACTTCACATGCTTCAAAATAGCCTTAATTTACTGAAGAGGAGAGAACCATTTTATAAATTTGACTGCCTAAGTGTAAATTTGAGAATGTGATTACGGCTCCCTAATGAGTTAATTAGTTTGAATTATATCCAAATTGTTTCGAGATATATAGCCCAATAATGCACCTATTTGAAGGATTCGTGTTTTATGCTGAGGCATAATAAAACGTCTTCAGTCGTCCAACAATTCAACACTGGAATATTTATCACTGCAATCACTTGATTAAAATGTTTGTTAGCTATTCCGAAATGAATTGAAAAGAAACGAAATTGATTTAGGATTCTGGTAAATTTAGCCAAATATTTAATTCTTACCTTTCCGCTCGGAATAAATGGAATTTAATGAATGTGTGGTAAATTAGCTTCATCTGTTCAGCAGAAGTCCGAAATTTCCGGAATGTTAACCCAAGAGACTAGTCTGAATAGAGTAAACTTGAATTCTTAAATAAATCTACATGAGGTAAAAAGAAAGTAATTAATAGGAATTATTTTCGGTTCCATGCAAAACATAAATTATTTATGCAAAAATGTAATTCTTTGTCGGGATTTTGAAATATTTACTTAATATTTCAGAATGCTTCTTACCAGGCCTGTCCAGTCACTATTGTAATATGCTAGAATACAGGTTTTTTGTGATTAATTGGGTAGTTTTCTGTGCATAGAATTGCGTAATAAAAAAACTACCCTAGTACTTACTCAGGAACAAAGGAATAAAATAATTGGCTGAGTTTAAGTAATTAAAATGACTAATCAATAAATAAACTGGTTCATGCCGTGTAAATGTTTATATTGTAGGATAACGGAAGGGAGACAATAGAACTGCTAGTATAATGCCTTGTATCCTATTATTTCCTACATTATAAACTCAGGGATGCCAATATATGAATTGATTCAGTTGTGTTATTTGAAAAAAAAAGAAATTCGGAGAAGTGAAAGAAAGAAAGAGTTCATAGATCAAATTTTGTTTCATCAGCCTTCGATGGTACCATTCGTTTGTCCATTTGCTGAAGCTGTTGCTAGCAATGATTAATTAATGGAATATTGTAAAACTTTGCCGAACCTATCAGCATTTTTCATCTTACTGATCGCATTCATCAGATACATTCAATCTTTCATTTTCATCAATAGCATGAAAACTTTTTGCTGACCTTAAACTTTCACTCATCGATTAGCAGTGTAAGCGTTAATGAACAATGATTCTTTTTTCGATCTAGACAATATAAATAAATGTACTAAGGAAAAGTGTAACATGATATTTCAGCTGAGCTATTCACCGTTTTGCGATGTAAGTGTTGAGGAAGGTATGGTCGTCGTGAAAGTTTTAATTTTCGCCAAGACATACTTTTTTAAGAATGCAACTTTTTCTTATAATTTCTTTTTTTCGAATAAAATAGTAATAACATTATTTCGGTTCGTAACTTATCGAGTTGAAATGCATCTTGCATATATTTTGATCAACGATGCAAGTTAAAAGTTGTTGTTGAAAAAGTTTTATTTCGATTAAAGTTCAGTTTTTGAGTATCACCGCAAACATGAGGAAGTCCACATCGCTAGAAATGAAAAACAAAAAGCACGAGGGAATGTGTGACTGTATCATGTGCAATATTTGTTTCATTTACCTATTTCAGTCGAACAATGAATGAAATACTGAATTTAGTAGTATAAATTATAAGTTCGCTTCAGAAAGTCTCGAAATTTGAACGATCTTTGGATATTCTAAGAAAAATGAGTGATACGGGAGACAGTTCTAGCGAGTGAGAAAGTTGGCTGTGAAGGAAAAAATCATTCGTCACTTTTAGAAGATATATTCTGTTTGAACAGGCCTTCTTCCTACTCATTCAATTTGTGTCTAATTTATTTCCGATCCTTTTATTTTCTTCCGACAAATTCTTTTCAATTTTTGGTTCTCTTCCTTTGATATCCTGATATTGATTCAGATAAGTTTCTAGGCTCTAACAGAATGTTTCTTGTTCTTTCTCTTAATTATACTTTACAGTTACAAAACCATAGAAATATCTTTTGCTAATTACTCTAATAAAGAATAAAGCGATAGATTTTTTTAAAATTAATTTTCAGGATAATGACGACAGCGTTTCCGACCATTATTTTCTCACTATTATTGATTGCACTTTCTGTACACGCAAGTTTCCAGAAAATTAACTTTAGAAATTGTAGTAAGCCATCAAGCTATTATTGATTTTTGAAGTTTCTGTGTTATTTGATTGAATACATTTGACAAAATCATTTTTGAGTTATTTGATGGAGTAAGCAATTTAAAGATCTCCGAACAAATGCTTCAATTTAAACTATCAATCATCTGATAGCAGAAAACAAAACCATCTGAGGAATTTGAAATCCATAAGTAGCAGTATAAGAATTGCATCAAATTACTCGGCGCAACCTTTATCCCTTTAATTTGGTTCTCAGTTTATTTTTTTAAGCACTACATTTTTTGTATGGAAATTGGTTTATTCCCTATAATTGTTGTTTGTCCTTTTAGAATCAGTGTTTAACATCACCAATGTTGAAGTGGATGGATGTGTGGACTCAACGCAACAGCGCTGTGCCTTCAGAAAAGGTACAACACCGCATTTACGAATTGAATTCGTACCCAGTAAGAGTTTTTTTTTTATAAACCATATCAATTTTTAACTTATAAAATAAGTTTGAAAAATCGAATCCAATGATTTCTTGTAATAAACTAGAGATCGGAAAATATTTGCTGCAAAACGAACTGAACTATCCGGATCGGATGTAATTGAGTATCATTATTACTTCCTGCGTACAGCAAAAAATGCATCAAAACTTATCCGTAGTCGTTTAATTCGGAATTCAGTCAGAATTTTTCAAATATGAAAGATTAATCAAATTCCAGGATGTTTTAAAAAGTAGATCCAAAATTTTAGAGTTAATTACTATTAGATACTCATTCCTACACACATATGGCACAGATGTTTGGTATAAAATGAAATCGAAAGTTAAATATTTCATTACTCATTAGTTAATTACCATCGAAAAATAAGAAGTTTGCTTCTAATGATGCATCCACAAATTATAATTAATCATTTAATTTTATATTTAAGATATTTTATTTCAGCAAGAACAACGGAGGCTCTGGAAACTTCAGTAAGAGCGAAAATTGCCGGCGGCGTCATCGTATCATTCAATTTGGAACAAAAAGATCCCTGCAAAGGTGGTAATCTAACCTGTCCGCTTAAAGAAGGCCAGAAGTACCATTATGAGCAAGGTGTCACCATATTGAAAGAATATCCTGAGGTATGTTATATTGTTATTTCCTTTTGAAAATTGGGGTGATTTCATACGCTATACGGAAAGGTAGAAAGGATAGTAAGCAGTATTGTTACCTGGAGTTGGTTAGCAAAAGATATCTAATTTATGTGCGAACATTCAGTTATTTATAAATAGTAATATTAGATTAGTGCACAGTAATTGTGCTGTCAATTTAAATAGGGAACTATTACAATCAACACATTTTTGCTAGCGAAAAATAAATTTGCTTATTACCGTAACATAGAATTCCATGCTTCGGTATTTGGTGAACCTCCTACTGGTTAAGTAACTGCAAAAAGTAGTTGAGATAATCGTAAGAATGGTAGGTAATTGATGAGAGGGCAGGCAAATATGGAGGATCAGGTACTAACTTCAATTTGTTCACTTGAATCATTGGTCTAACATTGTGCTAGAGGAACTGAACTTTTTTACTTATTAATGCTAGCCATAGTGATTTTCGTGCATTGTAAAGATGATAACTTTAATGATGGCTCTCTTAACTGGTTACTACCAACTTCGCACCATCGGTCACCACACCTCGCTTCTTTAAAATTTTCAACATACTAAACCTATACTTCATTCTACATTCCTCAATAATTCCGGATCAAATACGTTGCTGATATTGCAAAATGCTACCGCCGCTTTATAAACCACTCTTAACTGAAAAAAAACAGAATCAAATTTGCTGCCGGTCTAATTTGGCTAAAATAAAATTGAAAAAAATTACAAGTAAGCGAGTCATATCAAGGATGAAATAGCAAAATATGAAATAGCAAAATTCAATAATGTAAAAACAAATTAGCTTTTGCATCACTTAGTGCGCTATAAGAGCTCAATACTTCCTGCACTGACCATCCGTTTTATTCAAATTATCCAATTTCAGGTGGACGATGTACAAATTAATTGGCTTATCAATGATAAAAGCAACGACGGAGCTCCAAATGATGTTAACAAACGTGAAATATGTATCATATTTTTAACGAAAATTGTTGAATAAATATAATATGGTCATCAGCAGATATCACCCTATCCATTGCAAAACAATTCGCTAGCAGTTTCTTCTTTTAGACAAACTCTTTTATAGCCGGGCCACACTCAGTTAACGCTAGCTTCGAGAATACGTGACCTTATCCGTTTATTATTCCGGACCTAATGCACCTTCTTCATTGCACAATTGGGAATCGAATAAAAGATTGCGATTTCGATAAGCAATGCCACAATCTGAGACATGAATAAATCTGTACTTGATACCTGAGCCTGGACATTCGTCGTAATTTCTATCTCATAGTATCTTTTCTACATTCATACCTGTATTTATTCACTTCTTTTCTACACCCATACCTCATACCTGCATCGCATAATACTAGCGAGAACAACCACGTGATACCGAGAATTTCGTAGCGAGACACGCCATACTCGTATGATCTCCAATCGCCACCGCAGACGTTTGTCTACTTTGAAGGTTTTTTTCGTGGGCGGCAGGGAGTTCCCAAGGGGATATTATTATTGGGATTAGTAGATATTACCTAATTTTTTCCAGATATTATTGGGACTTAACGATATTCCATTCTTTCAATTTTTAAAATTGTTCAAAGCATCACCAATGCCGACATTGATTCAGAAACGAAAAAGTCATAAATTTTAATAAGTGAACTGCCCTGGCCTAACTTCACTTTACTTAAATAATTGATTCACTTGATACAATCGCGATGTGCAATTCTGTGTGATGCAACTCGAATATACTTTTCGTTTGCAGTTCGCATATATTCCAAAGTTTAGATGAAAAACGAAGTGTCTTTCTCCTTTTAAAATGAATTCCGAAGTTAAAATATGTCATTTTCTAGAAAGAAACAAGCGAGGATTGGTTCGTGAGATGTTGGAAAATCTGGTCGCTTGGGTTCTTAACAATTATGTAGGAGAATATTTAGAGAACTTAAATACCGACCAGTTAAGTATAGCTTTGCTGCAAGGTAAATCCATGCTTTGCTATCATTATTTCATCACTTGCTGTCATTTTCTTCAGTATTTTCAGCGTTTTAGATTAATTACTGAGTTCCCGTTTTTTAAGAAATAAGTCGGAACTTCAAATATATAATTTCAAAAAATATCCGACTTTCAGGGCAAGTTGAACTAGAAAACGTCCCTCTAAAGAAGTCTGCTTTGCGTAAGTTCGATGTTCCACTAAAGGTAACTAAAATTTGACAAACTCGTGTTGAATTTTACAACAGTGTGTCTTACCATTAAGTTAATTCAGAAGAAAAGAATTTACCCTTTTAAAATTGATTTTTTAAAATGTCTGTCAGTTTTCTCCAAATATTCGACCAGTTTCACTTAAAACCCGTAAAACTGTAAAACTCCACCTAAAATTGCTATTTTAGTGCTGATGCGAATTTCTTTCATCCAGCAGCACTCGAGGTAAAATTTGCATTTGAGGTAAAATCTGGCTTGCTTGGGAAACTTACCCTATCGGTACCATTAACGAGACTACGAAGTGAGCCATGGGTTATCAAAATGAGCGATTTACTGGTACTTCTGGAGCCATCTATATCAGTTCGCTATGATGTTGAGAATATAGAAATCTATGAACAAGCTAAAAAGGAGCAGCAATTAGAGGATCTGGAAAAATACCATAAGGTCTGGATTCATTTTTCTCATCACTTTTGCTTCGATGCTTCGTTAATCAAAAAGTTTGGTTTTTAAACTACGAGTGTTTGAAAAAAAGTTTTTAAACTGCCAATGTTTGAAAAAAAAAGATATGTAGAATTGTAAGTAAATTTAATATAATGAGTCTAATTTTTATCGGGAAATTTTATTTCGATCCAAGTTCAACCTCCGAAGTATCATTGCAAACAGGAGAAAATTATCAAATAGTAGAAATGGAAAACAAAAACGAGAGGGAATATGTACTGAAATATTTGTTTAAGTAGGGACCTTTCAAAATCGTTTGCAGATTTCAGTCGGACAATGTAATACTGAATTGAGTTCATAATAAGCTTGTCATAAGTATTTGAACTCAAAAATTGTGAAGTCAATCTTTGAGTATCGTAGGACAGGAGTAAAACGCTCGGAAACATTTAATAACTGTTAAGGGAGCTGGGTGTGAATGAGAAATGTTAAAGAGGTGAGTTATTTCAAGACATAAAGTTGCGACGAAAAATTCTGAAAGATTTACTCATAGAAGAAGAGGGAGGAGGAAGTATCTAGATATTATGAGAGTCACAAGTTTCTAATTAGTTTTATATGCAAGTGTGCGAAGACAAAGACGATAACAAAGCAAAAGAGCGACTTAGTTGGTGCTGGAAGCAAATTCGAAGAATGGTTTTGTTGAATAGAATGTGTAAAAAAAGAAACTGATAATTATTGGGATTTGCACAATTAAAAAGTGTAATTTCAACAGCACAACAGATTTTAAAACATTATAAATAAATAATAGCACAGTCAATAAGCCAGAGAATTTTTGCCGGTAGCAGTATCGGCATGAATAATCATATTGTCGCTGAAACGTTGTTATCAACTCTTTTTACTCACATTGATAGGGTTAATTTGATCTGGCAAAGTTTTTATGAGCCAGAACCTCAAAACAAGAGTGGAATGTAATCAATCGAAGAGTTTTTTTCTTTTTTTTTTCTTTTTTAAATGGAATTATTTGCAGAGACAGTTGCTAAGTTATTGGGGTTTACCTAATCGTGACAGTGCATCGGAACAGAATTGGTGGGGGGCGTCATTGGTATCAGCTATCGTTAATAATATTCAGGTACTTTAGAGATGTTCTCATGTACTTTCGTTTAATCATATTTAGCCATGCAACTCTTTCTCAATTTCAGAGCTTTGACGTTCTGAAATTTAGAAGCGATATTTGTCGTGTTGTCGCAAGTACGTAATTACAATTTATAACGACAAATTTGCTTGTGATTTCGTTGCCTGAGATTCATGGTACTGCATTGGGTTCTAAACAAGAAATTTACTCTGATCATTATGATATGAAGATAATTCTTCTTAATTTGTAGTTAGTTCTAACTAATGTTCATATACGATATGAAGATGATATGACGTTACCGAACAATGCACCATTTGCGTGTGGTGTGCGTATGCGCAATGTCAGCATGCAAACTACAGATTCACATTGGGTGTGTTTTAACATAACGTAATTGGTTCCTTTTCTTCTATTATAGATGCATGTTTAAGGTTCTACAATTTTTTTTGCTAAAGACTTGTAGTTTGTATTGTAAAGACGCTTGTTAAATATTTCAAAAGATGATTTTGAAGTCTTTAAAGTATCAGTGCATCCAATGCTTTCAAAAATATTGAATTTGTCATACTTAAATTCAGAGAAATCAATAAACAGTTGACATCGACTTCAGAATGGTCGCCACAAATTTCCTAAATTTAAGAAATTAAATACACCGTCATTCATCTTTACTCTTATTACGCTATTACGTTACTGTTATCGTTTCTTTTCCGTCATTTGCAATCACTGATATTTTTTGATGGTCCTTAAATTCAAACAAGATATATGTTTTGGACTATGAATAAAGTATGTAAATCAAAATCAATGTTTTTAGGGGACTGGATACATGCAGCCTCAAGATGGTGTAAATATGTTTAAAAAACTAGAGATAGAAGGTCTGTCTGTATACTGGAATTGTGGACAGCAAATTACTGAAAAAATTAAAAACCATATGGATCTGCAGGTTTAATTTCTCCTCCTTTTTTTCTTTCGTTTTAAAGAGCTAAGAGATTCTGAATTGGTCCGTATCCCATTCGACAAAATATGTGATAACTGATCGAAATCAAACTTTCGAGGGTTTTATTGTTTTTATCAGCATTGTTAATTCAAGTATATGATGGCATCAGAAATCAGTGAGGATAATGTATGCATCCTTCAACCGTTCAGTGCACACTTATATATGGAAAGAAATACGAACAAATTTCCTTTAAAAACATATCCTTACATTCCTAGATTCAAAGTAAGTTTGTAAACCTTTTGCCTGAATCATTTGTGTAATGTAGTTTTATCAGTAGTTTGAACTATTGATGAAGCTAGCTTTGTTAGATTTTATTTTACTTTGTTATTTTTTTCTTTTGTACTTGCAGAGTTAAGTAATCAGCAGGATCTTTTTTGTAGGATATTAAAGAGATGCTGAGCTTTGTATTTTCACTGCTTTCTCTCTACACTTCTTTTGCAGTTTAATTTGTGTCCTGAGGAGATTGTAATCGAACTGACGAAACGACAACTCTTGGAAATGAGTTCATTAGGAAAAGAATGGGCTCGATTTGACAGATCACGACAACATCGAAAATGGCGGCCATTAACTACTGTTGGTGAAAAGTAAGTGTATGTTACGTTTCTAAACATCATATTTTTCTTAAGCGTGGCTGTGATGTACATCTATGGAAGCCGAAGCCTCCACAGAAATAGTTTTGTAGTGCAAAAGAATGGTGGAATTTTGCATACAATCGTATACAGGATCAAGAAAGGCAACGAAAAACAAGACGCACTTGGAGTTTTGCATATAATCGTGCGAAGCAACTGAACTCATACTGTCGAGCTTATCGGCGGAGGTTATTATCATATTTGGAGACAGCTGCAATCTCCGTATGTCTTATTTTATACATTTTTCTCACATCATGGTACTCAAAATTTGTGCCGAACTAATTTTTCATGGCCACTGTTGTACTCATATTTGATTTTTAAATCACAGAATTGGTTTCAAGTCTGTAGTAGGATTTTATCTTTATAAGATTACTACCTGAAAATACTTTTTCCCAGGCCACCGGTCAATCAGATATTAATGAGAGATATGAAACATCACCTTATGGGAATGTTTCTGGCCAAAATTATGATATGGAATCTACAGAAGAAGTGGGGACAGCTATAAGTTCATCAAATTTATCGACCACTGGTTCTTTACAAAAAACTGCAAACTCCGAGGATTTAATTTTGATGAAACAGATCGAAAGAGATTCCAACTACACCTATCATGTAAGTTACGAGTTTCCTGGTGCGGTTTAAATTTTAGTTTTGTAATATATGTCTACATATATCTCTCCAGATTAATTTTCAAGGTTATGTAGTATGCTGATTTTAATGTGTCCTTTTCAGTATAGGATAATATTACATTCTTTTCAGTAGTATGCTAGTGTCACTGAAATTAGTGGACATTACTGGTGATCCTTGTTGTAGTGCAAACAGTGAAAAAATTTTTAAGTAAGTTGAATAAAGTTCAGTTTGAGTAACTTGGAGAAAAAGCGATGGAACTGTTTAGGAACTGCAATTATTTCGAGAAACAGTTTATCGGCGCATACTTGCTGAAAAGGAAGCACGGTGTTTATGTAGCGAAAATAGATTGCAGTCGGATGATGAAAGCTTTGAAAACATCGATTTCCGTTAGTCTAGCTTTGGAATAGTAAAATGCTAATGCGATATTACTTTAGTCCTGTTTGTACTTATCTTGTTTGTAAAATGTCTAATAAATTTCTTTTAGGGGCATTATACAGATCAGAGTTTTATGTAAAGTATTGCCTGTTCCAGCTGTACTTCGTCACGACTCAGACACTGATAGAACAGTCAGTAGTAATCAGTCGCATTCCGAGGAAGCAGCAAAAAATTCTGGTGGTGGATTGTACAGTTGGTTGAGTAGTTGGGTATATGGTCCACGAAAAGGTTCGTAGTATTTTTCTGGCCGTAATTAATTATTCATTTACTGGCCGGTAGATCAAATTGAATCATTATTACATGTAGCATCCAGCTGACACCAGTTTTGTTTAAAAACTGTTCAGCTTGCCGAATTTTACTAGCTTGCTATTAATTATGGACTAAGCCAAATGGAAATCATCAAACTCCTCTGAAATTGGAAAAGTTGGAATTTAATTAAAATATTGGGGAATCAGAAATCTAAACCAAAAATTTCACAGAAGAAGCAAAATCAGAAAAAAACGATCGCCATGAGTCTGTGTTCAATGTATTTTCTACCAGTGAAAAAGAAGGATCTTTATCCACCGATTTCAAACTGCTCGAAAAACAGGCAAAAAACTTTCTCTACCAATTTTTCTTTTTTCTTTTTCTTTTTCTTTTTTAAATGTATTTCTTAGCATTTGAAAAATTTATTCTCGAAACACTGAAAATATTAAAGGTCGAGGATGAAATCTTGGATGTGCTGAACGAAAGCAGGGATGATTCAACTATATTACATCGTGATACTCTACTAGCGGAAATAAAATTAAAACTTGAAAGGATGACAATACGTTTTATAGATGACTTTGAGGTGATCTGTTATAAATTTTCCTAGTTTTCGAAACAGTTGGACTAACGTAGGCATTGGTGCCAGGTATTAAGTTTATTCCAATGTCATACGATAAAAAAGTCAATCAATCAATATTGAAGTATTTTACTTTTAACCATTTTAACGGACAGTTCCTTTCTGATTACTCAACATTTGTTGCAAGTATTATAAGAAAAAAAACTGAGAAAAGCTGTGAAATAAAATAAAACAAACTTGCTTTATAAGTACTTCACATCTTTGAAACTAAATTACTCACATAATTCAAGCAAAATGTCAGTTTTTTTCTTGGGACACTTTACTTTTGCCAATGATGAATACAAACGTTACTACGAAAGGATCAGAGCGAAATTTTATAAAACTCACCGAATTAGTAAAATATCAGTAAAAAATTCATTTAAATTAAAGAATTTTAGGTTAAGGAACATGAGAATCAATCACAAATGTTTAGAATCGAAAAGATGGAAGTACGCGAGTGCTGGCGATGGATCTGTGGCAGTTAGCAAGCTGTGTCCATCTTAGTCCACGTCGTCACAGTACAGCTATGTCACTTACTGTTGCGGATTTGAGTCTACAAAGGTTGTGCACTTTCCCTGCGGAAGATATGTCGGTCGAAAATACGCAAAATGGTCAATTTTTCCTACTTGCATAATTATCTAATTTACACTGAGGAAAAAGGCTGAAGTTAATACCATCAATGCAAAGTCATCTTCATCAGTTTGTTGTTCTAGAGGAAACCAATAAACAAGAAAGTGAATCACTGATATTCGGATTTGCCAAAGAAACGACTCAAATTTTATTTGCCATTGGGAAGGCCGGAAAGACAAGGAGTCCAAATACTTCAGATAATGCCAAAAACAGTAATTTGAACAATGCACTGTTTCGGTAAATTTTCTTTCTATACTTAATATTTAAATTTTTATGCAGGTGTGAAGTGTCTCTTAGCGTTTTTTAGTTGCTCTTGCTGATGAATTAGTTGCTTTTCAAACATGGACTAAGACTAATACTTTTTTTATTGGATAAAGTGAACAATGAAAACTTTCGAGAGCTTATCAGCTTTATTTATATTGAAAATATTTTTTTAAATCAATTTTTTTGAAGATTAGCATATCATCGTCGTGCTCCAAAGATGGTGGTGACACATACACTTGATATAAAATGCAGTGAATTATCAGTACTGTATAATGAAGATGCTTTTGATGATTTGGCTACCTTTTTCAGCGACAAAAGCACAGTGAAACAGGTATACAAACGGCCTTTGTGTATACAGACTTGTATTTTATTAATCAGTTTCTTTACCTCAATTTAATGGTTAATGTATATCTGCTTCTTTTTTTTTCTTTCTGAAAATTTATCGGTGGTAAAAAGATTAAGATATATTAATTAAGATATTAGATTATAATAAGTTTTTTGGATTCCCTCTGATTGAAAAAAGGATTTTCAGCTAGTTATAAAAAGTTTGCAGTTTAGTAGAAACACGTCTTTGGATATAAAATGACACTTCAGAACGTAATTTCTTTTCAAAAACAAGTGTTTGTGCTTATTATAGGATAAAAATTTGGACCCGGTACTGATGGACATTATCACTGTTATTGACTTCGCCATCCACTGTCCTCAGGTACTTATTTATAATTTATGTTATATGGTGATGCAATCAATCTATTATGTAGATAAAATATCCAGACAAGTCATATATTTTCTGAATAATGTTCATTTAATTTAAGACCTGCAGGTAAGGTTGTACTGTAAATGCGTCGATGGAAAAAGATGTCTCTAAATTATAGCTAAAAGTGGAGTTGCGTAGCAAACGAGGGAATTTACTGGATCGAAAAAAGAAATCAGCGACGTCGACACCATTTGCTTTGGCAGATGTGAGGTATCTAGTTGTTGGAATATCGAACAGAGAACAATTCGTTACAACGGTATGGATTTGAAAAATTCCATTTAAAGCATCTCATCTGCTGATAAACATTTGACTTCCAGAAAGTGATGTGTGTAAACTTTATTCTTTAATAACAAAACTAAAAAAGAAAAAAAAACAAACCAGGTATTTCTAAGAGCTGCTGTAATATTTAAGGTTGAAATTGAGTTTGATTCGTTGGAAGTTGAAGATTTGTTCGAACCATCAGTCGATTTATTATTGTGCATACGAAATCAGACTTCCTCTTTTAAGGTCTTAGATTTTTATGTTTCATACAGTTAATTTTACATACTTGTTATAGTCATGCAGTGCAGTTTTCATTTCTTCAGTACTTATTCAGTAACAACGAGAATAATGTTTAGAAACAAATGTCTGCCTCATGTCCAAGTTTGAATGTTAACGACTTACGACTCAGATCTTCCTCATCTCAGCGACGTACACGCGCTCTCAGTAAATTTTTTATTCATCAGAAACCGAACTACAAATTGATTTTCCATTTAAGATCATTTGAATGAATTTCTAATAATTTTTATCTCACTTGATCTGTTCAAGATATGATCTAAGCATTTATTTGCAGATTTGTTCCAGAGTGGTATTTTTTATCAAGACTATAAGTATTTGAATATATTTTAATATGTGCAACTGAATTTGGAATTCAGGCATAAGTTCGCGTCCTAGCACAATGGATACCAGTAGAAATGAAAAATTAAGAAGCCCACAAGAGAGTGCTACTCTCAGTAGTACTGGATTGAGGGATGTTAACGTTATTGGTGCATCTCATTTCACGCTTCTTTTAATTGATAAGGAACACCCATCTTTCGAATCCAAGTATAAAAAAGTAGGTACTTTATCCATTTGTTCCTTCACTCGTTCATGATTAATGTAGATTTATAATAGGTTCTTACATAATTTTATTTGGTTCTACAATGCAACATTTTTATCCTAATTGCAAATGCATAATGGTTTTTTTTTGAAGGACTAACTGATAAAATGAATTTGAAATAAAACGTAAATATTGTTCTATGGAATTTAAATACTTATTGTAATCCATTTGGTTTCATAGGTAAGCTGCATAATCAACATGGATGTACCGAAATTAGAAATATGTATGAATCGACGAAGTTATACGCTTTTGCTCGATTTTTTTGGCTTGTTGGAACCAAAAATGGAACTTTCAGAGGACTATACCGAAATTTTAGCCCGTCCATCTGCAGCTAATACAAATATAGCTTTACAAGATTTAGGTTACCCTAAAAGTGTTTGGTTTAAATTACTAATTCTTTTCGAGGTTACGCATTCAAGGAAATCATACCGGGCATATATTCCTTATAAGCAGATGTTAAAGGCAGTACAAATTCAGGAGCCATAGGAAAGGAAATCGTTGAGATTTATATTATAGTTATAGAAGGGAAAAGTTGGGAAAACTCGTAATTTTTTAGTTCCCATTTTGGATATTAATAATCATAGGAATAATTCAATTATTTCAAGTCAATGTTGCTAAAAACAATTAATTGTCTAATGAATTCCACGAAAATGTTAAATGAGAATTTCCTTGTTCATAATCAGATTATTTCTTGCAGAGCCATATAATATGAAAGTGAATGTCAATGTCGGGTTAATACAAATAATAATGAATTACCCGGCAAGTAAATACCATTTGGGTATAATCGAAGGAGAGGAAGTATTTATTACTGCACAGGTGAAGCGTAGAAATAAGTGCAAAATTAAATATGCAAAAATTGTAATTTTCCGTTTTAATTGACTTTATTTCCCATAGTCGAGTCCAGATTCCTCTCTGTCCTCTATTTCTGGTTGGTGTTACATCGGCTTCATTAAGTTTTCATTTTTTTTCCTAAAATTGTTCTTACGTCACATTTCCTTCGTACATCAAATCGTTTAGTTCTCCTACGTAATCTGTAATGCTTATCTTTTGTGGATAATGTAAACGAATAAATTTCAAAAAATCTCCATAATCAATTAACATTTAAAAGAACTAGTATTCTTGTCGTAAAATGAATGACTTGTAGGCAAGGATCAACGACGATGAAGTACCACTGGGGATTTCATTATCGCTGAGAAATTGTACACTATCGGATAGTACTCCCTTTTATTCAGAATTGTACAGCGAACGTATTAGTCTTCGACCATTGTCAAGCAAGAACGAAGGGATGGAACAAATGTTTCTAGGTGACGAGAATCAAAAACATATGTTATCTTCTCGTGCAACTCTCCACATTACTAAGTAACCTTTACTTATAAAAGTTTCGTATCAAAAGCTATACCAAACCAAAATTTTTGTTCGGCAACTTTTTTCTGTTCGTTAAAATCTAAAATCTTTGGCGATACTCGGCATCAAAGACATAGCAGTTAATTTTAAATGGTGCCAATTTAAATTAAATATGGCTTATCAGTGGTGCAGAAGGCTCAGTAACTCCAGTATAGTGAAAAAATGGAAAGTATTACAAAACTCGATGCTACAGATGTCTGTGCGCAAAATCTGCTGCTCTCAGAGGATATGACGCGAATATTGTACTACGAATACCATCAACGATGAGTATCGCATATGTTCATACACATCGTTATTTTAATGCATTGTTGGATTTTTGGCAGCATTTTATAGAGCTACAGAATATTGTCCTACGAAATAACGTTTCATCTACAAATATTCGTGTAAGTGAATCTCTCTTATGTGTTTCTTCGACTGGTCGAATGTGGAATTTTATGTTATCTTATTCTTCGATATGATCTGGAAAATGTTTTAATGCTTAAGGTGAACAATGATGTGCGAAGCAGGATACAGCTAATTTGTGAAATTGAATGTCCGTGTATCATTGTCCTTCCCCTCAATCAGTTGTCTAATCAAGTACTTCTCTGTGAAACTGCTAACATTCGTATTAGTAATCGATTCCAGTTGTCATCTTTAATCCCTAAATTCCAGGATTTCGAAATTGCCAATATTTTTGGTTTGCTTTTTCTCATGCATTTTTTCAACATTTCAATTTCTTATAATTCATTTTTCGCAAAAGTCGCGTTTTTTTAAGTTAATACCTATTAACAAATGAGTTCTTATTTGGAATATGATCAGAGGAATTTTTTTCATTGGTTTAGATAACGGTGTTGATTGATACAATATCAAAACTTTGGATATAATGATAAGGCTTAACAAGGATAATATTTAGATGATGACGATCATGATTGTTGCATCGATTGGATGTCAGTTGTTTGCACTGAAACATCACTTTGTGAGGGGGTGAGGATACCAAACACCAGAGCTGTAGCCCACGATGTACCAGGTGATGTAAAAAATATCAAACACTTTGGATTCCGAAATATATAATATTAGAGTGGTAAAAGGGTTATACGAAAGTAAATAATTAGAAGGGTAATGGAGCAGCATACATTTCAAGACACTGAAATGAAAAATTAATGTTGACTACATGTTATATTAGTTTAACCTCTAATTTCACAGATTAATAGAAAAGGAAGAGTTTTTAGGTTATGAAAGAGTATGCTGCGATATGTTCCAACATTGTTATTTCTTGAGTTTTCGAAAAAACGTATTTTCAAAACCTTGTGATTTGTTAATAGACATTTTTCGAAACCTGGATATCTTTGTTTCACACAAAGGTGAACACTTTTCTTGATTTTCAATGTGTGCTAAGAATTTATTCAGCTCAAATAAAGTGAATGTTTTGAAGGAGAAATTGCAGTTGAAAAAGCCCATGTTCAACACCAGACTTATTAAATTGTCTTAAAAGATTCTGTTGTTTTCATTGAAAATGATTAACATTTTGAAAAATGCAACGAAGTTCTTTATGCACCATTCATTTTTCGAACTTTTGCTTGTTTCGATCTTCATTTTTCATTATCCACTGTTTAAATTATTTTCTTTCCTTTTAATACTAATCATAATAATTTCCATGCTTTTTAGTACCAGATGTAGTAATTACTACATCACTCGCCAATCTAAATGTGAAATTAACCGCTGATTTTTATCGGTTACTGCGCGGTTTCCTATCAATGAACCTCGGTGATCCTTTGGTTCCAGTATCAGAAACGATTCCCATCGAAGTTCTGCAAAGACCTGCAGAACTCCATGCAAGTTTTCAGTTGAAAATTTTGTGTCACTTTCCAGGTAGTACATAATACTTAAGCATATTTTGGCTTATGATGTTGGAAATTGAGGGTTTTCATCTTTGTTGACACTTGAAGACTGTAGGCCACTTTTAGCTGCATTCTATATATGAAAAGCATTTCCCACCAGTACTAAATTTGAATAAATTCATCGGATGTCTTGTACTAAATTTTAATTTTAGCACAGCAGTAGTATTTTTTCAGGAGGTTGTTGGAGTGAGCAGTAAATATGCATCGCTTTCATTTCGAATGACGCTTACGAATGTTGAGGTGAGTGTAATATTTCTTGAGTTGAGGATATTGATGAGGGATATTTTAAGAATGGATTTTAAATTTGTTTGTCATAATTAAGTTTATTTTGTTACAGTTCAACTGTTTTGTGCAGTGCGAAAATTCACAAAGATTTGTACCATTAGCTAGAGTGAAATTGATTTCCTCGCGCATATCATTTGATGTCTATATCGACAATCAATCAGAACTGGATTTAATTTGCGAAAGTGCTGAACTGATCGATACACGATTTTTTGGTAAATATGAGAAAAAATTAAATACGATTTTTGGTAAATATTAAAAAAAAATTGAAAAAAAATTTGACACTTACCAGAAGGAAGCATATAAACTTCTACTAACATTGGAAATAAATGAAATGTTTATTCTGATTAGTTCGAACTTATTATTAATCTTTCAAAACCAATTTTTTGAATGAGATTTTCTAGTGCTCCGGAGGACTTCAAACAAATAAAATTACGGAAGTTAAATTATCATTTCATTTTTTGATGATGAATACTGCTAGGATTTCTCAATGACTCAGAAAAATATTTGCTTAATTCTTGATTTACGGCTAATACGATGTTTTCTTTTACAGATGTGGAATTCAATAAGAGACCAAATGTTTTTTACTCAATTCTCTTTCCTTTAACCAAAAGGGATTCGAATAGGTGTGTTTCTTACCCGTGTTAAGTTTTATGAATATGCTGACCTTTAACTGGATAGAATACTTGTACTTTAGTCCGGATAATGAACAAATTACGTCGACTAAAATATCGATGCACTTTTAATATTTCAACTTCACTTGTGTTTGTTTTCTTTTACTATCCCAGATCCATTGTTTTGAGTATAAAGGAAATCAACGCTAAATAGTGTTTAATCTGCAAAACTGGGCTTTCTTCATCAAACGGGAAGCAGTCCACTGAATTATTACTTTTTTATTGTATCGCAAGTTTTTAGCGTTTTCATCTACCAGCTGATAATTTGATTTTCGCTTAAAAATTTTCCGATCTTATTTCCAGTTTCTTCCTGCAAGTGAAATAGGCCTAGCAATTTTCTATTTCTTTGTTTAGATTTACTTTACACATAGTCCTTAACTTTCAGAAGTAAACTGATGTCCGAAGCTCATATTGTTTTCAAATGCGATGAACCACCTGTAATTACATTGGTTCTGTTAAATGCACGAGTACTTTTGCTACTGGATTGGCTCAACGATGTGAAAAATTTTGTCCTTCTTTATTCCGATTTCATACCGCCAGGTTGTCAAAAATCAGAGTTCTAATTAAACATTAGAATACAGCACAAGAAAAATGAACGTTCTCTTTAAAAGGTGTACAAGTGAAAATGGTGAATTAATATTCTTTTTTAGTGGAAAATGTATATCGAAGCATTGTGCACACAAAAAAGTCAGGAATTATGGAACGAGATTCACAAATCCGTGATTTGGAACAAACCTTTTCTCTTAAAGTCACACTGAAAGAATGTGATTTGATACTTCTTGAAAAGCCAGAATCTCAACACAGTTTGGCTCTTGCTGCTCATACTACTGCTGTCCTGAATATGAACGATGCACGCGAATTATTGAATGTTAACTTGGAGATACAGGTGAGTTTTTTATTTGTGCAAATTAGCAAGCATTACACGTAGGACTCATCTTCGGTATCTTTAAAGAGGAGGATTATATATATGTACATTGCATATTAAAATGGTTTTTATAGTGGATGAACTTGGACTGGTTCATGATGGCATCTGAAAGTGAAAGCAGATGTCAGTTAACCAACGATTTTTCGATGACAATCAGTCTTTCAGTGGAAGGCGATACAGATTTCGAAGGACAACCTCCAAGGCTTGGGCTTTCTTCAATTATTCCCACTAAACATCAAATTACTGTAAGTTTTCTGCCACGTTTTTATTGAAAATTAAAAGATATTGGTTTTCCTTTACTCTTTATTTAAGAAAATATAAAACGAGTCTTTAGAAAGCTAATACTGATATTTTAATATCTTTTCTGAATTGACTTGTTCTTAAAGGCTGAAATTAGTGATATGGTGGCTAGAGTATCATATCGAGATCTTCATGTGATGCGAAATGTTCTCGTTTCATCACTAACGAGATTGAACAAGTCGCTTGAGAAAAGTGTTGCTCCAATATGTGATTCTCATTTGGCTAGAAAAGGTAAATTCTTCTGGAAACTTAGCAGTTCAACCGCAGATTTTTCTCTTTCTACATGATAATATCAATTAAGTTTCAAATTCATTTGTTTTATACACCCTTTGCAGAAGACACATTAGTTAATGTTGTTCGCACAATTGTAAAAGGTGGTCAAATTTCCTTCTGGCTAATGGATGACCATCAAGGGACAGTTTTTCCGCTTATTCGATGCAAATTCAGAAGTTCGCTTTATACTTTTATGGGTTTCTCTTTTTCCTCATATTGGAGCTCTCCATTTGTTAATTTTAATGTCTGTTTTCATCCATTTTGGTTTAATTCCCGAATGCGACACATTCATATGGGTTTTTGGGGTACGATCGGCAATGAATGAATTCACTAATAGGTTTGGTACGAAATCGCATTCTTGGTGAACCATTAAAATTTTTTCTGCATCAGAGTCTTTACCTGGCCCAAGATTCCTTTAAAAGAATGCTTTATTGATGATATCCCTTGAGAAATAGTGTTTTGAATCAAAAATCACCTTTTAGAATTTTATTTGAATCGATATCTGGAGAAGATTAGTGGTTCGTTCACGTTTGCCGCAGATTATTTCAATCAAAATGTTTTTGGTTGGGAACCATTAATTGAAGACTGGGAATTGAAACAACTAACAGTGTTTACCAGGAACAGCACTATATTTATGGACGTTTTTGCTGGTAAATATCAACACTTGATTTTCTTCGCAATTATAGCACGACAATTGAGTAATTTATTAGTTTACTAGATATTATAGAAAGATATTTCATATATGCCGTACTGTTATTATGATCTATCCAGTTCTTTTTGTAATTTTTTGATGGGATGCTTACTTGAGCGATAACAAATAATCACTGTTGGCAACAATAGAAAGTAATTTCGGTTTTTTTCCTTTCAAATTCATTGCAGGTGAGGTCAGTACCTTTAACGTCAATATCACTCAAGCGTTTTTGCGACAAGCAATGCGTTTCAGTTTGCAACTGTCCGAAATCAAGCATGCTGTGGATGAAGATTTTCGGTATGTTTTGAATAGCATTTGTATGCGAATTATTTTTTGCGGGTTTTTTTTCCGATTATTTTTTTTAATATAAGACTCGCCGTGAATGTTATGAAAGTGGATGAATGCTGCTATGATCTAGTTCTTCAACCTGAACTTTTCAGGAAAATTTCATACAATAAGACCGACAAGCAAAAAACTTTTCTACACACTCAGCAATAAGATTCATAATGTTTCGTATAGATGAATAAATATAAATTTTTCAGTGGATCACGTGTGCGATCAAGGTCAGATCATCTTCCTTATATTTTACACAATGAAACCGGTTCTAACTTACGTTTCACAACAGCTACTGACGAGGTTTTAGAAGCCAGATCCATGCAAAGGAAGTCCACAGCCAAATGGTATCAAACAGCACCAGATGCTTCAACTACTTTCGAATTTCCTACAAAGCGGCTCACCATTGCAGTTTGTTTTTAGTCCATTTCTTTTTGTTTATAAGATGATAGGCTCTCAAATAATCAAAATTTTTAAGGAAAATTCAGAAGAAATCCATCAGCTCATAATCCGTGTGGATGGCTGGGATGAAATATCTCCGGTAAATGTGGATGCAGTGGGTACATATTTCCGTCTTGCCAGATGTTCAAATTCCAGAGCTACAGACGTAAGCGATGGTTAAACTTTGGAAGGTTGATAAGTAATTGTTTGGCTCATACTTAGTATTCCATAACACTGAAAATGTTTGTACCAGTTTTTCAGAGTAATTTCGGGATTAATGTCCGTTTGGTCATTGTTGTTACAATGGATAAGAATGGTCGAAAAGTGGTGACTATACGGTCGGCATTAACAGTTATTAACCATCTTCTTGACCCCATTTTGCTGATTCTTACTTGTGGGAGTTCGAAAGTTCCAGGTATATCAATTTCTTTAAACTGTATTGCAAGTATTAAATAGTTTATGAAATTTTAATGCATCATCTGAAAATAATTTCGAGATAATGGAATATTTTTTTGTTGAAGAAACATCAATTATTCGAGTTGATCCGATGAAAACATTGCATGTGCCACTTAAATTTGCGAGCGCTTCGATGGCTGTCAAACCAGATAGTTGGAATTGTTCGAAGACTCATGAAGTATTTTGAAAAATAATTGAAGATATTCTATAAAATAATTGAAGATATTCTATATGTTTTGTTTTTTTCAGGTCAGATGGCAAGAAGCAAAAGTTGCAGGCGAAAGAATCAATAAATTGTTGAAATTTGATATATTTGATGCATGCTATTGGTAAATTTATGGCTTTTTTTAAAACTTTGTTTTTTCTTTTCACTTAAATTTGGAGATGCTTGAAACCGTTCACGTTATCACTGATCGATTCATCTCAGTATGCGAAAATGAGTTGTTGTAGCTCATCTTTTTCAGGATGCGCTTATCGATTAAACGAGAGCATTATCCGGAATACGAAATGCTTTCTGGACATACAATAAGTTTCTCACCTCCTCTCTCTGTCCTCAATTTATTGCCAGTTGATGCAGAATTTCAGATTATTGGTAGAAAATATGCTGTGTCCGCCAGCAAACAAATAAAAATTACTTCTGTGAGTATTTTTTCTACTTTCAACTTTGCAACTCGAAGATATTTGGCTTCGCTTCTAAATTCTCATTCTGCGAAAGATGTGTCATTTGGTGCGAGCTTAATTTCTAATGGCAGAACCACTGCTTTTTTCATATTATGTCGAAATTGCTCAGTTGCAGGTTAATACTGCTGAAAATATCAGTTTTGAGGTTGCCACGGATCGATTCGTCTCGATACGCGAAATTACAGTCACAAAGTATGTAACTCAAAAAAAAGAGTGATTGTCACTTCAAACTTTCTTTTATCAGCAGGACATTCATCAAGTTGGAGATTTCTGAGTTTGAAAATTCTCCAGCTTAATTTTGCTTATGAAGTTGAAATTAAAATTATTTGAAGAAACTTAATGTCAGTATTTCCATATATTTTTCAGATCTTCACTAATGCAAAAAGCCGGTGATGTAGATCGCTTGCATTTGCGCATGAAAGATTCTAAAAAGCGATATCTGGACATGTACTGTAGTTTAAGTATTAGTAACAGTGGGACTGTTTTGCTGGCTTTGTGGGTAAATTTTCCTTTCATTAATTTGTTTTTTGCTATTCTTCCAGAAATGGGACGAGTTGAGTTGCGCTTCATTCTGATATGTAAAAAATCCCAATATTTCATTATCTTGTGATCATCTTTGCTTTAAGCGCTTTTTAGCTTAAACCTTAAATATTTTGTACTGCTTTGATATCATTCTGATGCTGGAAACATTTTAGTATATTATTACAGGTACCATACTGGATCGTTAATAAATCCGGTATTCCACTAATTGTCAAACAGGAAGCAACAAATGGCATAGCTGCTGGACAAATGGAAGAACATGAAAGTGCAAAGGATCGAAATCCATTAATGTTTTCATTTGCTAATGACAGCTGCCCAAAACAGTATATCTTGAAATTTTGAATCGGATTGAAAAACTGTTTTAGTTTTAGAACGATTGTTGTATACCTTACTATTACGTAGTTAAAACTGCAAAATTAATTTTTGCAGATGTACTGTGAGAATCGGCTATAATCATACCAGTGATCAGAGATACAAACCATTGTTTGGACCCAAGTTTCCACTTACAGTTGGGCTACATTCCATGAAATTACGGCTAGTTCACGACCAGCATCCGACACAGTTTGTTTTCACAATCAAATGCTTGACTTTTCATGTTTTAGAGCAAAATTTTTCTTCCTACTAATGTGGACATTATGATTAAATTTTGAATTTATTCGTTGTAGGATATACAATATCGGTGTGGAAGTGCGGCAAGGAACTGGTAGATATAAAGATACTCAAGTTGTTATGCTCACTCCACGTTATGTGCTCAGTAATCAGACCTCTTTAGGACTTTCATTAAGCCACATCGATCACATTGATGTATGTTATTTTTGCTGTATCCAGCTAGATGGCATTAGGAAATTGCAATATAATAACAAGGACTGATGTATAAACGTCATCGTTCCATTTATTTCCATTTATATTTAATAAGTTTCGTACCTTTTTTTTAAAAAAAAAGTAAACAGTAGTAGTCTAGGATATATGTACAATCTGGTTGCAAAACGAAAAGTATTGTTCATTTTATCTTATTAGGCGTTTAATTTAGAATTTTTTAGCAACCTAATCAGCATGTAAAAGTGGCTAGCAAATGCAACCTAATTTGGAATGAAAATTTTGAGGATAATCGAATGATATGTGTAAAACGTGATGATGTCAAGTACTGGAGTTGTCCATTTAGAATCGATCTTATCAACTCCTTTCATGTTACTATGAGGTTTTACTTTTAATTATGGAAAAATGTAAAGGGAACGTTGATTGTTAATGCATTCAAGAACATTTGGATTGCAAGACATTTTTAGAATCGAACAGATGCACAGTTTTCTAAATATTTCTTTATCATTATTAGTTACTTGATTCCTCCATTGAAAAATATGTGCAAAATATCAGTTCTAATGTAACAGTAACACGTTGTTTTAATAAAATAACCACATATCTTCTATTTAGTGTTGTTTTTTTGAAATAGTGTTTGATACGAAGTACATTGATCTAATAGCATTTCATGAGATGCTATACCTGGTTCAGATATTTCCTAAAAAGTAGAGTAACTCCTTGTCTACTATGCGAAAATCGTTTTTCTTCCAATATATTCATTTTGTAGAGACACAGATGAAACACCTCAGTTTCTAAGAGTTGAGGTGATACTCAACAGTGCTATATTTTACGTTACTTTCACGGACGTCCGTTACTACCCACCACCAATTCAACTGGAAAATCTATCCGACGTTCCTGTATTATATCAGCAAAAAATTGAAAGGTAAGGCAATAATAAACTCCATTTAAATGTTAAAATATACATTCTGTAATTTAAGGATGTTTTGACACCAATGCTAACTTGTTAGACAAAATATTTAAGGTCATTCATTACTTTTAGCCTTTCATTTCTCGTTTTTCACCCAACTTTTCAAGTCAGTTGTTTGCTATGCAGGATTTGTTTTTTACAGGCCTCGCTCTCATTTGCGTACGATTTGTAAAGCACGAAGTACAGTAGATTATGCTTGGGACGACCATTATGCCCCAAAATTACTGATACTTCAAGTGTTCGAAAACAAATCCAATTTTTATGATCCACAAAAGCCAGGAATGGGACCGCCTTTGGTGTATACTAACGATGTTTTCATCAAATTTGCGCATTCTTTTGATAGGCAACTTGTTTGTCATTTCTCTATGGAATGGAGAATTTCATTCCTTTAATAATTTGGCGTTCATTTTCTGTTTATTCACAGTACTACTTTGATTGCCTCTAGCTTTCTAATCATAATGTACCCCTTATTTGTTGTGTTTATAGGATATAATTGAATTTTTCCTCTATTTATGTTCATGTAGCATCATACATATGTTAATGAGTATTTTATTTCTTATGTTACTGACTAATTTCAAGGAAATTTTTTAGGAAATCGGAGGACGGCTTCACAGATGAACTTGAACTGGTATTAGAGGTACTGCATAAAGGGAAAGTAATACTCAATAAACTGAACCCCAGCGACGGTAGCTGTAACCAGTTATGGCGTTTTACGCAAGATGGTTGTGTTGAAAATATTGGAATGAATAATCGCGCAAAAACGGGTGAACGTTATGTGCTCGATGTTCTGGATAATGGTGGATTTGTGTTAATGATGCTAAAGCGAAACTCGGCAAGAGATCGTTTCCAAAAATGGCAATTTACACCGGTATGAATAATGGTTTTATATGTTTACTTTTCTGCTGAAGTGCACAACGGGAAATTATATGCTATTTAATTCCATAAGGTGTGATGTGAGAAAACTTGAAACTTAAGTGTACATATTAAATAAAATTATGGTGTTCAATTAAATGAACATATAAATTAGCTTATGAAATTCTAAAAGAATTCGTTTTTGTAAAAATTTATTTTGCGCTGTTAGGCTGAGTAAAATTTCTAGGAGAAGCAGTTACGTTGTAAAGTGGAAGGAATGTTTGTTGAAGCACGCAAAACAGAAGTGGTACTTGCTGTTCCGAACAAGAAATCTGCACTAAATAAGAAAGGAGTTCCGCTTGAGCAAATATGGGAACTGCAGACGCAACTCCCTGGAAGTGGCATTTTAGACATTGAATGCTTTCACAGAGGACCTACTTTGGTACTGCTGTTCGAGAATTTTTGATGAGTTCTGATTGTGTCTTAGTCACTTTCATTGTGACGCAGTCATTATCCTAAATTCCTGCAGTTTTATGCTTTCTGACAAACTGATGTAATTTATCACATTTTTTTAAATCCGGGAATTTTTCTTTCTAAGTCTAAGCTTTTTTATATCAAAATTGTTGAATTTTTCCAAAAAAATATTTAAAGCCAAGATTACTGGTCATGTTTTGTTATGAGAAGCATATTTTGTTAGCGATAAGATTGTATTTGAAGGTAGTTCGCATAACGGATCGGCAGAAACCATATCACGCACATGCAATACATCGTTCTGGTCAATTATTTCGTCTGCAACCACTCTCCAGTACCTGTGAAACAAACTTTAACAGTGTGTGGAATTTCGAAGTAAATGTTTCGATGCGAAATGGTAAGCCCCACTAGATTTCCAGATCTTCCAGAAGGCTGCAATTTGTAATCGTTAAGGAAATCAGTCTTTATTTTCTTCTTATAAAGGAAAATTAGAAAAATAAATTTAATTTTTAAGTAATTCATTCTATTTAATAGTGCAATTGAAATTATATGATTCGATCATTCCGCTTAAATCCATCCAGTAGAGTAACTCATTCTGTCAATGTCCCACGTAACGCATATTATTTCAGTTCATTAAAAGATGTTATATATCAAACAGCTTGAAGTACTGCAGTGCTGTGTACTCTTTTTCAGATTTTAGATATTATATTTTCATATTATTATTTTGTCTTATTACGCTTTTATGCTTAAATTCTGAATACGAGAAATCTCATTGAATATAATTATAGGTATTGGACTGTCTTTCATCAATGGATTACATGAAGAACTGATTTATGCTCGATTTCAAGGAATAGTGTTGCATGTGAATCGTCAAGGTCCAACATATCAGATGACCGGCAGTGTTGAAGTGATTCAGGTCTGGTTTGTTTTTAGACAAATATAAATCAACTAATAATCACAACTAATTAGTTTTCTAAGTTCAGTATTTTTAAAGAATTTTTGAAGCTTCAATATTTTTTCACTTTCAGGCTGATAATCAGTTGCTGACGACGGATCGATGGCAAGTTTTGTTTTGTCAACAAGACACGACAAGTATCGAATCAAATCTCGAATCTCATGTTTCATTTCCTGCTTTGAAATTAGAAATGAATTGCATGCCGTTGGAACATTACGATGCATTTGACGTGCGTTATTTTCAAACATTTTCGTTATTTATAAATTCGAATTATTATATATCTATCAACTTCATCGATACATATATTGCAAACCGACGAAATTTGAAAGCAGATAAAAGTTTTCTGCTTGGAGGGAACTGTAAGTAATTCTCATCCGGAAATTTACTCTACATGTTTTTCATTTCTAGTGTTTTCGGTTGAAAATGTGTGATTTATCGATACAGCTCGATGAAACACTATTATGGAAAATTGTCCAGTTTGTGCAAGGTGTGTTAACTTACATCTGAATTTCACTTTTTTTTGATTTATCAGCTGCTGGAATACAGTGGAATACAACTATGTCTCTCTTTTGATATTGATCCTTGAAAAGTGCCTCAATGAATCCTAGTGTTTTTGTCCAGTCAGAACAAGTCTTTGTTTTGCTCAAGATTTTAATCTTGCTTTAAAATGTTCTATTTTTTAGAAGCGGAAGCTGCTGAAAGTATGAAGCCTAATGCGTTATTGCAGCCACCAAACACAGAGCTTGATAAACTAGATCGTCTGCAAGCGCGTAAATGTTATTTTGGAACATTTGATTTGGAAATTGGTGCTGTGGGACTTTCAGGTTGCTTTTTTTTAAACGTAGAATTGTAGCTTCTAATTTCAATTTCACTGACGGAAGTTTTTACTATTTAGTTGTAACAGTTGGGACGAATGGCCTGCCACCTGATTTGCGGAAACTGAAAAGGCAGTTCAATGTGAAACTGGTCAGTTTTGAAAATGCAATAATTTCTCTTCCACCATTTCGACAATTTCGATATTTTGAAACGTTTTCATTTCTGGTTGAAACACTCAGCAAATTTTATCTCGGTTAGTTAAAATTGTTAGTTAAAATCTTTAAAAATCTTAAACAGTGGGTTGTTTGTAGGTTTGAATTGGATTATTTAGTTGTACTTCTTGCTCAATCTTTTTCAACATCGATTTGTTATTGTTCTATGATCGCGATGCACTCACTGAGCATTTCCAGTATTATAGATAGCTTTGATAGTAATGGTTACTTTATTTAACACCAAGTATTTGTAGCTCTCTTTTAATGACGTTATCGCTAGCTTTTGAGTAGATTAAATAAAAGAGGTGGTGGTTTTAAGGTTAAAGAAAATCAAAATTTAATTTTTCAGGAGAGTTGAAGAATCAGACCTTCAACATCATAGTGACGATGGATGCTTTCGGTAATCCATTGGGTCTGGCTTCTGATTTGAAGGAAAGTTTCGAAGGACTGTTGTTCGAGGGCAATTTGGGTGGTTTTGTTAGCGGCTTAGGATATTGTTTTACCAACAGCTTGTCGAAGGTATTGCACATGTTACTGTTTCATCTTAAAAAAATAATATTATTTGTCGAATGGACAATATACATCTTTTAAAGTTTGGTCAAACGAAATATTTAGAGTCGATGGGAAAAAAATATTTAGAGCTCCAATAACTTCATCAAAACTGAATTACTGAGTGGAACATTTCTGCTGATCGTTCCACAATAAAATTTGCAATATTCTGTAGGTAAATAAAGGCTTTCTGGTGATCTGCGTCATAGCTGAGGTTGATATGAAAGGGAACTCGATATCTTTCTCTTTATTATTCATGGATATTAGCTGACAGCGATAATGGAAGCTTAAAAAGTTTCAGTAACAACTGCAAAAACAGTGGATATCTTTGGATTTATTCTGTGACAAAAGATTGTGTTTTGCAGGTAGCATCATCAATGGCTACTGGCGTCGGTTCGCTAACGTTCGATGAACGACATGAAATGATGAGGCGACGAATGTTACGTTGTCAGCCGCAGGCGGACAGTAATACTGCTCTTGCTCATTTTTATTGCGGTGTGAAGGTTAGTCGTTTTCTTATACACTTTTATCTTTCAGCACTCTATATTTCGAAAGTTTCATGAAGTTGCAAACAAATATATTTTGTTTTTCATCACTCAAATTTATCATTTTCGGCTTCTGTAAAATGTTAATTTGTCAGACTTCTATCTTTATCTAAGCTGGAAAAAGAATTTGTCGAAGAATCAGCTAAATTAGAATCCTCATTTTTTCAGGGTTTAGGCGTTGGTGTTTTGGGTGGCTTAACTGCTATTTTGACTAACACATATAACGAAAGTCGTAAAGGCGGACTTACTGTGAGTTGATTTGTGAGATAAAATTTCTACAGAATGGAGAATTTTGGCTTTTGAATATCTTCACTTTCTTTCCACATAATTTCGAATCAAAAGTTAGATGTACACTAGTCTTGGGCCTTCTTCCATGGAAAACGGAACTTTATTGAATGATTTATGATTCAGTATAATGCAGGGTGCTGTACGTGGAATTACAACTGGTGCTGTGGACACGGTAACGAAACCTGTGCAAGGAATTTTCGATTTGGTCGAAGGAACAGCTTCAGCGGTTAAAGAAATAGTTGGCGGTCCATCAAGTACATGTTGACTTTCATTTTAGATGTTCGAATTAAAGTTGTTTGATAATCTTTTACTGATAAAGCATGTCAGTATCAACCCACAATTCATCTTTAGCTGCTGATACTTTACAGAAGTTTTGATTTCCTCAATGTTTCGATTTTTTTTTATCTGGTTTCACCTACTTTTCAGCGAAGAAATCACGTTTTCCGCTTCATCGTGTCCGATTACCGCGAGTTACGAGGAATTTACAATCGCTTTTGCCGTGCTATTCCGAAGGACTTGCCTATGCACAGTTAGAGCTTTTGAGGATTAATGGTTTCGCCACAAATGAAATGTAAGCTCCAGCTAGAGGAGATATATAGGAAAATTTCAAATTTATCCGAGAAAGCGCCTTTAAATTTGAAAAACCATTGGGTGGCATCGATCCAACTTTATTTTACGTTGAAATCGTTTGATTTTAGAATTTTTGTTTGGTATGATTTGCAGGTTATTGGATGTGGAAATGTTATTGGATCAAGCAACAACCAAAAATCGAGTAAGACAGTATGCGTTGGTCTGTTCCGAACAGTGTTATATTGTTCGACAAATTGATTTAGAACCCAGTAGTGTGGTACAAAGGATACCTTATAAACAACTTAAATTTATTCAGGTAGTTCCTGTCAGTGAAAAGAATAGCTTCGTTGGAACCATAGGTATTGCTTTCCTCCTTTTTCATTTTTGGATTGCTCAATTTCAAGCTTTTGTAGTTTGAACATTTTTCCTCCTTTGCTACACTAAATTGCTTGTAAACTAATCTTTCATTGCTTTTGCGTTCTCGAAAACATTGCTGTGTAGAGTTTTGCTAACATGAAAACGTTTTTTATTGGTTCAAATCTTATTTGAACCTTGTTACGGTAGCTTTTCGATATTATCATTCGAAAGACAATAGCTGGAATTGTTTTTATTTTTATAAATGATTTTTCGACATGAAATCTCTTCATTAATTTTTTGGAAATTCATTCTCTTTTTCAGTGCTTGCGCAGTTTTATTTGGTAAATGAACACTCCCAGTCGTCCGAAAACTTCATAGGAGACTTCAGAGGTTGGATGATTAGATGAATTTTTTTTAGAAGTAGTGCTAGAAGTTTCATCTGGTCGAAGACAACGTTTACCACATATATGGTGTGATCGTTTTGAAGTAGCGAAAAGACTTTCTGAAAAGGTTGGTCGAGCTAAGCAGTTGTACGATCATGGAAAAAGAACATTAAATACTGTGGATGACATTGATATTCTTTGATAATATATCTCCTGAATGCTTTCTCAATTCTAGGTTTTGCTTTTCACTTCTAAAGTTGAAGGTTAGACTGTTTAATATTTCGTACTATGTTTTTTTTTTCTCTCTTTCATTTTCTCGCTGCTGATCTAATAGCTCGTTAATGAAATGTTTATTTCCCGAGCAATAAGATGTATCTTCCTCTTTATAAAGCATTATATGGAATATTTAGGAAGCGCTTACTAATCACTTTTCACCTCTTTACGTTGAACAGTAGCCATATCAAGTTAGAAAGTTCCATGGTTCAGGCAAGTGTTTAGCATGATACCAGTTACTAGAGTTTGAAACATTTTGAGGATTCAAAAGCAATGTGTATCGAGTGTTTTTCAGATTAAAATATTAAAAATTCATAATTTTTTGTTCCTATGTAATACTTTATATTATGCATGGAAAAAAAAACTCCTTAAGTTATACAAATGCCACTTCCTTATTCCTAAATCGTTCTATTTTTTTCGACATTATTCGGTAGCATTATGATCTCAGACATGCTTAATGTCAGTGTTTGAGTTCTGTTGCTTCTGACTTATTCAGTGACATTATGATTTCAAGCATGCTAATTGTTTGTTTGAGCTCTTCTATCATTGTTTTTGCTAAACTTCCCGCTCAAATTCGATTCGAAGAGTAGATCAGTCGTGTCCTGATTCGAAAACGGGTGAGAGTGATGGAAGGAACAAGGACAATTTATAGCATATTAGATTCTTTTTTCTTTTCTGCCAGATATTCATGAAGCTTTTTGGGGAAGAAAGAGAAGGAATTTACTTCTGCCGAACATTTGTAGTTATAAAATTTTGAGTATTAAATGCCTTTTCTATTTTGCAAGATTTCCTCAAATTTCTTTTTGTAGTCATTTACAGTATTTTTTTGGAAATTGTTGCTGCTTCTACTTTACTAAATCAATAGTGTCAGATGGATTCAAAACTATTGGGAAATTCCTGCTAGATTTTCATGTTTTAATAAGTGTTGCTCAAAATGTTCATGATCAGTTTCGTCAACCATCTACAATTTTATATGCCCTGTAGTTCTGCTTTATGGATTTTCTTCTGAAGGCGAAATTGAAGTTCTTGAAATTTAGATATGATGTTTCTGTATTTGAAAGTATGTTTCTGAATTTGAGATTCTTCGAAATAGTTTTTCAAAAAAGCATGAAAAGTGTGAGAGCATGAAAAATGAAAACATCGATTCTGTGATGAAAGTACTGATTTATGTGCCTATTGTATGATGTGCTTTGATTGGATTGTTACATTTGTTATTTGTCTTTATTTTATAAGAAGATACTTGTTATTATTTTATAAGAAGTTACTTCATGGTTGTTGCAACTTGTAATGAAAGCTTTGAAGTTAAATTTTGTTTTGCTGTCATGCTAGCAAATGTATTATCAGTGCAAAGGCATCTGCTCATCTTGTTTCTTTTTCATAATTATCGGTGATTCACCGTAAATAATGCTCTGCTAAATAATACTCTACTCTGTAAATAATACTCTGTTTAATTTTTCTGTTGGTATTCTTTGCCATGATCTGAGCAATATTTATCTTGAGGTTGAGGATAATTCATTTAGGGTTATGCGAAAGTAGCGTCAAATCCTACCTCGGATAGACACACTAATGAAGGGAGATTGATTTCCTTTCCAGTGAGATGTGATTTTTCTTGGCTTGTTATTTTATGAAATCATTGAAGAAATTATTGTTTCTGAAATTATTGACCTTAAGAAGTTCCATTATTTCATCTGAATGCGGTTGTTGAATACGTTCTTCAAGAAAAGGTCAAAAGAAGGTTATGGTAGGACCACCTTTATGGTCTCGCTGTTCTTCACCATGTTTTCCACTGGTTAGCTATCTGTTTTAGAATTGAAATATGCCTAAAAGCTACTTTGTCAATTCCCCAACAGTTTCAGAGGCTGAAATTAAATTTAAATATTTCCTATTCTATTGTTTCGATATATTTTACTGAAATTATACTTTGCAGTATTTATGGTTTGGACAGAACAGGAGCAGAAAAGGCGTCGTCAGGCTAACGTTAAGGAATATATTCATAAACTCCAGCAGTAGGTTATGAAAAGAAAGTGTCGAAATTGTTCTGTTTAAAATTTTACGTACGCATTGCTTTCTGAGTCAAATTTTTGTACAGTTTTTTGCCTTCATCAGTGATGGCATATTTCTGTTACCTTTTTGATGTGCATATTGGTGTAATACATTAGGACAAATGAAAATGCAAAAATAAGGCGGCATGAACAATTAGTGTGTTTCAACTTGATCGGAACATATTTTTTAAGCTCTACTTTAGCTAATGGTTTGTAAACGGATGTAAATGGTCTAATATGATGTCAGATTAATAACACTTTTTTGTTTTGCATCTTTATCACGAAATATCGAAATAAATTGCTGTTTTCTGTTGATTGCTGTTTTCAGATAATTTCAGCTGGTCTCGCACTGTTTTATGTACTTTCAGTAAACTGTTGTTTGGAAAATAAACAGATTTTATTAATCATCTGGAGTTTGTGTCGAAAAAAAGTGGTGTTAATTTGAAAATTTTAATAGATTTTATCGTTCCGATGGGAAAAGGAACAGTCCACGTTTTTATTAAATCTCTTAAAATGAAGACATTGTAGATGTGGTGTTGGTTTGGTTGATCGATGGTTGTTAGTCTAACATAAAGTTGAAATGCAAACGTTGAACAATTGCTTGCGTAAAACAGCTAAATTAGCTAGAATAAATGAAGCCCTAGTGTCGAGTGGTGCCACTGTGATGTCCCGTGGAATTCCAGCTATTCTATCAAAATTTCCTCCTGGAAATAGGTAATCATGTGTCGTTATGAGTAATGCTTGAAGTGACTCCATTTTTCTAGTTTAGGTAATCTATGATAGATTGTTTTGACTTTACTTTTTACATTCTAATTTGGCATCAATTAATAATCTTCAGTGTTATCATGAAATATCTCTTTTTTGAGAAATTTTTTTCACTGAACATTTCACCGACGTAACCAATGTCTTTCATTGCCATAGCGGTTTTTGTCTATTTAGTTCTATCATTTTACTTGGTATTTGAACTAATGCGTATCTATCAGTTCGTGTGGTACC